>NW_023276806.1:33947027-33947502 GCF_003668045.3 Cricetulus griseus
CAGCATAAACTGTCATTGGTGTTTTTGGCTTTAGCCATTCTGACAGGAGTGAAATGTTTTCTCAGTTGTTTTGATTTGCATTTCCCTGAAGGTTAAGGATGGTGAGCACTTTCTTATGTGTCTTTCTGCCAAGTTAGATTGCTCTGTTAACAATTCTTTATTTAGTTCTCTACCCAACTTTATAATCGGATTAATTGGTGTTTTAAAAACTAGCTTATTGTGTTCTTTGCAAATAGAGAGCAGCCCTCTGTCGGATATAGGATTGGTGAATATCTTTTCCCATTCTGTGGGCTGCCATTTTGTCCTGT
This sequence comes from Cricetulus griseus, assembly GCF_003668045.3. Classification (NCBI taxonomy): domain Eukaryota; kingdom Metazoa; phylum Chordata; class Mammalia; order Rodentia; family Cricetidae; genus Cricetulus; species Cricetulus griseus. Next base: position 33,947,336 of record NW_023276806.1, read on the forward strand.
TGACTTATCCATTGCCTTACAGAAGCTTCTCAGTTTCAGGAGGTCCCATTTATTGATTATTGATCTGATTGTCTGTGCTACTGGTGTTAAGTTCAAGATGTGGTCTCCTGTACCAATTTATTCAAGGATACTTCCCACTTTCTCTTCTATGAGGTTCAGTGTGGCTG
>NW_023276806.1:33948442-34043036 GCF_003668045.3 Cricetulus griseus
AGGGAGGAGTGATGAGCAAAGCAGTCAAGACCAGGGTGGTGAAACCCACAGAAACAGTTGACCTGAACAAGGGGGAGCTCATGGTCCCCAGACTGATACCTAGGAAACTAGCATATGATTGTTCCAGACCCCATGAACATGGGTGTCAGTGAGGAAGCCTAGGAAATCTATGGTGTCTCTTGTAGTAGATCAGTACTTATCACTAGCATAGGAGTAAACTTTGTGAGCCTTAGCCTAGACAAATGGGTGAGGGCCTAGGCCCTATCCGAAAGGATAGACAGACTCTGAAGTTTCCCCATGGAAGGCCTCACCCTCCCTGGGGAGCAGAAATGGTATGGGACAAGTAGGGTGTTAGTGAGGGACAGGGAGAAGGGGAGGGTGAGGAAACTCTGATTTACATGTAAAACAATTTTGTTTCTAATTTAAATAAAAATGGAAAAAAATTAAAAGTTTTATTTTAGGAAAAGTTTTGGGCCCCTAATTGATAACACTATTGAATAATTTCATTCATAAAAATGTTATCAGGCTAGATTAGGCATTTAGTTTAAATTTTGTTTTCATTTTTGAAACTAGTCAAATTATTATTTCAAAATGATACTACTTGATAGTAAATAGGAAAAATGCTCAAATGTTGTTTTGTGCCAACCATTTTAATTATATGTACTTTTTATTATAAACTAAAAATACTATGATTCTTTTTCTGTGAGACTTCACTAAGTGCACAGAGCAATCACAAAACTTAAAATTTTCTATAAGAAAATTTTCTGTCATTGTGACAATATCTAAAATCACGGTGTTGAATACTGAATGCTCATTTATAGTGTCTAGTTTCTCAGTCATATAAATAATTTTGATGTCTAAAATCTAAAATTAAAAATCCTACATATATGTGTATCTATATATGTGCACACACATATATCTTTACATCTATAAGTATAGTCTTTTCAGTAATATCAATAGTTTGTAGGTTTTAAGGGTTGATAATTTGTTATCAGGTAACAAATTGTGGTGTTCTTCTATAGGCAAGACTATTTGTATGTAATAACAATGAACAGAAAGAGGCCATAAATGTAAAAAAAAAAGCACATGGTGATCTATAGAAGTGTTTGTAAAGAAAAGTGAAGGAGGGAAATTATGAAAGTATATTATAATTTTTTAAAAAATAAAATAACTTTTTAAAAGATAAGACTTAAAATAAAATATCCTGATTCACAAGAATTTTACTCAGGCTTTAAAATTGAAATTCCAATTCTTTTTTATCGAAAAGTTTAGTTGTTAGTTATTGAAAGAATACTATGAATTTTCTGGTAAAAGATAATACTCCAAGGACCAAGCTCTAACCTGAAAATATGTGGAGCAACAGCATGATGAAGACCCTTTAAACTTGATTAAAAAAGGAACATTTCCACACAACCAGGTTGCTTGGCAGCAAAGCATCCTCTGTAGAAGAAAAACGTTGCTCCTGGCATTCACCTGCCTAAGGTTGGACCAGTTCTCAGGAGCTGAGACTATAAACACAGTCTTTTCATGTTTAAAATAATTCTCTAGTACATGAATATAGCTCAGAGGGAAAGTATTAAACATACACTTATCACCTATCATTTATGATAGGGAACTAACATTTTAAGCACAAAGTAGTTCAGCGTCTATGAACTGTACAAAGTTACATTATCCATCATCTTTGTTATTTATATTAAAATAATCATTAAAAATCTTCACAATGAAGATTCAAAAAATATTTGTCTAGCCTCTGGCCCCTCTGAGTCAGACACCAGACATGAATCTTAAAAATCAACTAGGATTTATAATAGCAAGCTGTGCATATTTTTCATGTTGAAGTTCCAGACAGAACTTCAGGCCAGATTTTTCTGAGAAAATGGTGATTTAGGTGATATATATTAAAAAAGGAGATGAACTATTCACTTGATATTGACATCTAAATATTTTGTATTTTCCTTGTACTAATGAAAACTGGAATGACATAAATGGTGAACAAAATTTTATATGTAAATTGAGCTCTATTCATAGCTGTGCCCTTAGGAAACTATTTAATTCTAGAGTGGATTGCTTAGATTTATTTGAGCTAAACTTAAGGAACCTGTTGAGAATAAAAACTCCTTCTTCTAAAAATCCCTTATTGCCAAACACTCAGTGTATAACAGGCGATTCCATGATAATATTGAAGCTTAATATTGAACCTAATATCATTGCAATTCCCACCTTTTGATTAATTTTCTTCATCACTTGTTTCATGTATATTTGAAATGGAAAAAGTCTACAGACTCAAAATTAAAAGACAAGATTCCCTCTGTCCTGAGGTTTCTTCTGAAAGAGGGAAAGATCTTAACCCAAATATCAAATAGTTTAGGTGTCCACATTAAGAACATCTGGAACACCTGGTTAGGTTACACTGAGACAATAACAGCATAGTTCTGCCATGATTGAAGTCCTTATAATTAATGGAAGATGGTAAAGTGTAACCATAAAGCAAGCTTAAGCTGCCATTTTTACTTTTGCTGCACAGTAGCATTACCTACAGAGACTTAATTTTTTATTTCATTTCATTTTGTTCATTATTATTGTGTTTGTACAATGGTGTAAGTGTGGAAGTAATAGGAAAATTTTTGGAAGTTGATTCTCCATGTGGTGGGTGTGAGTTTCAAATTCAGATCATCAGGCTTATATTGTGTCTCAGCACTCTGTCTGCATTTTATAGACACAATTAATGGATTTTTAAATTAATTTAAAATGTGGTTAGAGAAATAACATTGTTTAATATTAATCTATATAAGACATTAGATATGAAGACATGAAGTCATCTGTATAAACTATTGACACCAAACATGACAGAGGGACTTTGGAAGCCTTGACTTGTAACTGTCATATGAGAAGGGCAGAGCTGAGCAATGATGCAAATTTTGGGTTGAGGATGGCAAGTAAGGGATGCTCAGTTCCTGCTTTCCTCTCTCTGTAAAATGAGGCACATATACCAAGGTTCTTTGGGACGGGGAGAGGACTAGTAGAGAAGATGTGAACAACATCATTTTAGACTTTGTTTCCCAATGGCAAATATGTATGTGGTCTAGGTTTTCTTCAAATTCTCCCCTTCCCCCAATTGGGATGGATATCCTGCCATCGAGGAATTATTCTGAATAACAGATGAGAAGCTGTTTGGTCAAAAAATAAAAAGAAATGATACATTGTGAGTTTATCTACAAACTGTTTATCTAAACTGTAACATTGAATGGAATTCAATTGAGCATCATGTGTATTGTGAACATGAGATTTCTAGGCAGATCTGTGTATTGCAAAGTATGTATTTTCAACCTTTTGAAGATAATTACTTTCATTAGGTCTTTGGCTTTAATTCTGGGAGAAATAAAATCACCTTCATCACTGAAAGATGATATTTTTTTCTTGGCTTGAGATTATGTAGTTATTATACATACTTTCATAAACACTATAAGTTCATGTGTGCTTCTGACATGTTTTTATTTAGATAATAGTGTTTCTTTATAGTCACCCACCACCTCTGTCTTTTATAATCTTTTGGCCTGTTTTCTTTTCTTCTTTTACTTTTCCTTTATTCATTTAAATTAGAAACAAGCATCATTTACTTGTCAATCCCAGTTCCCTCACCCTCCCCTCCTCTCCTGTCCCTCACCAACCCTCATCCCATCCCCTTTCTGCTCCCCAGGGAGGGTGAGTCTTCTCAAGGGAGTTCTTCAAAGTCTAACACATTATTTGGAGCAGGACCTAGAACCTCCCCCATGTGTCTAGGCTGACAGAGAATTCCTCCATGTGGAATGGGTACCCAAATTCCAGTCATGAACTAGGGATAAATATTGATCCACTACCAGTGTCCCCATAGATTAACCAGACCTCCAAACTGATATCCTCATTCAGGGTTTCTAGAAAAGTCCTATGCTGGACTCCCAGCTATCAGTCTGGGGTCCATGTGCAACATTTTTTTCAGGTCTGCTGTTTCTGTGTGTTTCTCCAGCCTGGTCTTGACTTTGCTCATCACTCCTCCCTGTCTGCAACTAGCTCAGTGTTTAGCTGTAGATGTCTGCTTCTGCTTCCATCAGCTACTGGATGAAGGCTCTAGGATGGTATATAAGGTAGTCATCAATCTCATTATCAGAGAAAGGCTTTTAAGGTAGCCTCTCGACTATTGCTTAGATTATTAGTTGGACCTTGTGGATCTTTGGACAATTCCCTAGTGCCAGTTTTCTATTTAAACATACAAGGCTCCCTCTACTATGGTATCTCTTTTCTTGCTCTCCTCTATCTTCTCTTGACTAGATCTTCCTTCTCTCTCTTGTCCTCCTCTCCCTCCTTTTATCCCCTTCTCTTTCTTCTAACTCCCTCTCCCCTCCCCCATGCTCCCAATTAGCTTTGGAGGTCTTGCCCCCTTCCCCTTCTCCAGGGGGACCATGTATGTCTCTCTTAGGGTCCTCTTTGTTTCCTAGCTTCTAGATGCATAGGCCATGAGGAGATCGGTATGATATAAATCTTGTGGGGCTGCTTTAATTGCCATTTATTGTAAGACAAAACTTCTCTTGTGAGAGTTGAGCAACATACTAACTTATTACTGCAGCAACAAGTCATTAGGAGTTATTTTCATTTTGTAGAACAATAATATTAGGATCTCCCATTGGGCCTATGACCAATCAAGCCATGGGTTCTTGATCCCTATAACTATTCTAGATATGGATTCTCTCTTGTAGAATAGGATTAAAGCTAATTTAGAAAATAGCTTGTTGCTCCCATAGCATTTATGTGAATATTCTTCTGGTGGGGATATCTTATCAGGCTAATTTTTATTGTAACTTATAGGATCCACATCTTGATAAGATTGATGATTTAATTTCTACACTGGTAGTGTACATTGCTCTTTCCAGCAACATGAATGCTGGGCAGAAAGCATGAAGTTTCCAGTTGAAGAACAACTAGATATCACCATGTTCCCTGATTCAAATATGTGGTTTCTTTAGCAATATGATCTTACTGTCAAGTTTTGTAAGATCATAAAGGGTAATTTAAATACAATAATTGTGCTCTATGTAGCTCCACTGGCAAGTAATTCAAATAAGTCAATCCATTCCAGTTACTAGAGTTTTTATTTGTCTGTGTGTAGTGCCTACTTGGAGGATTGCTCCCCCCACCCCATTGTAGTGGTTTGAATAAGAAATACCCCTAGTAGTCTCAGACACTGGACCTTCAGTTATGGCTCTGTTTGGGGAGTTTTATTTGTTCAGAATTTCTGGAGAAGTCAGTCAGAGGGGTATGGGCTCTGATCCAAAAGCATTTTCTGGTCATTTGCAGTTTGTTCTCTCTGCTACATTCTTACACTTCAAGATGTGAGCTCTCACCTGCTTCTCAGGCCATTGCTACTGCTGTTTGCTGACATATTCATTCTTTCATCATGAATTTTTATCCCGTTAGAACTGTAAGCCAAAGTAAATGCTTCCCAATCTATGTTGCTCTGTTCAGGATGTTTTATCACAGTGATAAAAAGTAGTTAATATTTCCATTATAGGGTAACTCCATCTGAGCTCTTTGGTGTATATAACTATACACCAATTATAGGAAGTTTCTACAATAGTATTTTCTCTATGTCTTTTTCAAAAGGCCCTAAGTGCTAGTTATCCCTCCTCATATTGCCTTCTCTAACCATCACTTTCATCAGTAACCTCATTTAATCCTTTCTATTGCTCCTCCATTATCTCCTAAAAAATGCATTCTCTCTAATCTTCCTTGAATGATCCCATGCTCTCCCATGTGCTGTTGTTACCAATTATCTCACATCCATGGGTAGTTCAATAAAATACATATAGCAAAAGATTAGTAGATCCACTAAAAAGATCATATGATTTTGGACTTTCAATGTTTAGGTAATATAATGGGGAATGGTTGTTTCAAGATATATCCATTTACATGCTTATTACATAATTTCATTTTTCTTAAAAACTGAATAATATTACACTGAAATGTACAATAATTTTATCATCTATTAATCAGTTGATGGGCATCTTGGCTGTTTCTATTTTCCAGATATTATGAATAGATCAACAATAATATTTTATGAGAAAGTGTCTCTGCAGTCAGGTAGAGTCCTTTGGGTATTTGCTTGAAAAATGTGTGGCAGGTCTTGTGATATGTCTATTTTCAGCTTTTGGAAGGACCTATACAGAGATTTTCACCGTGGTGGCACCAGTATCCATTCAGAACTGCAATGAACATTCTCTCTCCCAAATCCATGATGGCATGCATTGCCATTTTTTGTTTATATTATTTTTATTGGGTATTAGTTATTATTTCAGGGGTAATATGTAAATAGTTTTAATTTGAATTTCCATGATGGTTATTGATATTAAACTTTTAAGAAAAAAGTTTCAAGATATTTGTTTCATTAGTTAAGAACTTTTCATGTAGTCTCATTGTATTATTCTTTTTATTAAAGTTTACCGTTTTCTAATTTTTGTGTTTTCTAGATAATAACCATCTACCAGACATTTTCCTAGTAAAAATATCTTTCCAATTTGAAGACTGATGTTTCACTTGAATGACAATGTTTCATGTTTTTTGCTTAGTAGATCTTTGTATTGAGATTATAGTTTAATTACATTTCTCTAGTCTCACTCCAACCACTCCCATATACTCCTTCCTGATTTCTCTAAAATTCATGTTCAGTTTGAATAATCTTACTTGTATGCATGTTTTATGTAAAAATTATCCATGTGCTATGGTACTGGCAGGGTCTCACATAATTAGTAGTGAGTATTTCTATTCAATTGATGAACCAGAAGAAGTTTAACAAGTCTATGAGGTAAATTAATGAGCTCTGTGCTTGGAAAGACACAAAAGACTTGGTCTAGATTTCAAAAGCAAACAAAATAGACCTATGATGTAATGATGAACAAAGGGTGACATAGGGGAGTGTCGTGAGCATTAGTACATCCTTTGGTAGTGCACACACTGTTGCCAACATGGCAGATTTAATGTATGTAAGTTTAGTTACTGATTCAGCTGCAGTTATGTTCTTTATCTGTGCTACACTGTACGTCACATGTTCTTTGAAATGTCACCATAGACAATATATAACTTACAATTTCATATGTTTCAATAATAAAGCAATAAGTGGCTTCTGAGATTGAGATATAACAATAGAATGTTTCTAAGAATTAAGAAAATAATTGTGGATATCATTATTTCTCATCGTAAGTGCTTTCCTTTGTGTAATCTATCACAGCACTCTATTAAATGACTAAAACGATTTTAATGAACTAGGATATCTTGTGAACTTGTCATCTTTATGAAGAATAATAACCTAAGATCATTGTCATTTCTATAGGAAATACTATTTTGGTCCAAAAAATAACATTACAGCATTGACATCCTATTTTTGCTTCTAGTACATGCCTATCCCTTGCCTGTTTGTTTCAATAAAATTTTTAGTCCCCAGCTTAAAATATTATATAATTTCTAATAAATAAAACTCACACCTTGTCATGTTTCTGTAATAAGAGCCAAAGCTCAATTCTTCTTGCTGGAAGCATAATCTCTAAGCATCCATGACATGCTCATTCCCTTCCTTTCATGTTGGTGAAGCCATTTAAAAAAACATAGCCCAAATTACAGTTTTATTAACACCACTTTTTGTGTATAGACAGTCAAGCTCTGGGAGGTCATATAACCAAGCATCTGTTACTTGTAATATAAGCTTTTGACTGCTTTCTGATATGATTCCCACTTGGTTACACACTGTATGAAACATAATTTCCTTAGACATTTCACAGAAGGCCTACCTCAATATTAACTCTACTTTTCATGTCTATTTGCCCAGTAGTCTAATATATTTGAGTAAATGTGTGACCTTCTTTAATATTTTAATTCAGTAGGGGTAAGTTTCTTGAAGATTTATTGTCCCTTTATTATATAAACCTCAAATCATGTATTGCTATGCATGCTAAGAAATAAAACAAAATAAGTCCGCCTTTTCTTTTTATATGTAATATTATTCTACATTTCTATTTTTCATCTTCACATGTTTTGGTCAATAGTTTGCATTATGGTCTGAAAATTGAAATGATATAAGTCATAAGATTAGTAGAGGGGTAGTATGATTGTGTATCTTTTTTCAGTTCCACTATTGTAGGAAGAAATAGGAATTCATCTAGTAATGTAACAAAATGCAGAATAATATCATACCTGTTTATGCTGAGTAGGCTGTTTAATGATTGGCAATCAGTGTAAAAAGCTTTCCATTGTGGAATTATGCAGAGGGCAATGGGACTGTTCAGCAGTGACAACCAGCATTTAAAAATTGACCCTCTGAATTTGTTGGAGTCCTACTCGGCAAAGCCAAACATTATTGGGTACCTCCAAGTGGCAAAGCCATGGGGTTATTGACTGGATGACTGGTTGTTGCTGTAACTTCCTCAGGTACCACTGCTATGCCTCCCTAATAAGAACAGTTATGGCGATTTTTTCCACAGCCCTTTGGTAGTGTGTTTTATACTTGGTGGACACAAATATGACTATGAATAGTCAGAAGGATGATTTATACTCTCCGTATAATTTTGATGACTCGAAATGCTAGGATATTTTACATTTCTCAGGCTGATATAGGATTCTTCCTTTTACACAAACAAGCTAACTTCAGAGCAAATTCAAAGCAGGCCCTGCAGACAATATGTGGTTGCCTCTAAAGACAAATACAGGTCGTCATTTTCATAGGTGTTGTTTTACTATTTCAAGGCCAGAGTTTGAAGAAAATTCAGTCTTCATGTACTACCCAACCTCAAATTTCAACCAAATGGCTACTTACTGTCTGGGAACCATCACCAACTTAGAGCTACATGCAAGGCCACTTGCTCATTGGCCAGTCATTGTGATATCCCTAGCCTGAGAGAAACTATGTGACATATCATGTGTTATGAGAATGTAACATATAACTATAATTGTCCAGAGCCTGGCCATGTGAGAAGCAGAGAAGAAGGCAGAGAGTGAGGCAGAGAAGGTAACGGTGAGATAGCAAAGAAAAGTGACATGGGGAGGCATAGAGCAGAGCCAGCAGGGCAGCAGCAAGGAGGCATAGAGAAAAAGATCTAGAATTAAGTAGGGAGAAGATGCTGAATAGAGCATTGGGAGGAGAGCAAGAGAGATTTTCCTGAGAGGTTTTTTTTTTCTAGATGAATTAAAGAGAAAGTTTCTATCAGAAAGCATCTGTGCTTCCTTGTTTATCCCCTCACATGAAAATGTTCTAAATACTACATAGATAAGAATTTTTCCTAAGATATAAATTCATTCATGGATTATCTCACTGGGTGCTGACTGGGGACTGGCCCCCATTGGACAGCTTTAGAAATAGTAAGTGTCATGCACTTAGAAAATCTTAATTAGTGGAGAGAGTGTTACTGATTTAGACAGGTGAAGTGTGTCACATGAGATGAATGTCTTCATTAATAATACATTAATTTTTCTGGTCATTTATAGTTTAGAAATATATTTACTGTCTACAAAGATAATTATTGAGGGATGAATGGATTACTCAGTGGTATAGTATGCTGGCTATTCTTGAAGATGGCTTGCGTCTAATTCTCAGCACCCACATAACATCTCAAATATTATCTCTTATTCCAATTCCAGTGGCTTTCATACCTTCTCCTGACATTCACAGTCACCAGGCACACATGTGATGTATAACCATTCATACAAACAAAATATGAATAAAAATTAATTAATCATTATTTTAATTTTAAAGTTCATGATGGACTATTTTTATTACCTCAATATTGAGACAGAATTCATGAGATAATAACATATTTTGGTACATAGAATTAGTACATATAAAATATTAGTCCTGGGTCTGATCAGTCCTAAAATAGAAGAAAAAGTATTCTTGGACAATTAAAAGATATTTTCCTATCAAAATAAAATAATTCAATATCTTTTCTCCTAAAGATTTATATTAAATTATTCTAATTTTAGTGCCATATTTAAGATACAAACACACACACATATGGTGAAACAAATTTAAACTGCTGAGGGATATAGAATAGTGGTGCAAACAAAATGGGAAATAAAATATAATACATTTAATATCATTCTTCTCTAGTGAAATAGAGAATATTTTAATCTGAACATTATTTACAAATGGCCTATATTAATTATCATCATTCTACTTATAGGAAAGATTAGAAATTATAATTTCTGTAACTGGGAATATCTGTTTCAAAAAAGGTTTAACATTTGCAATACCTCCTTATGCATGATAATTTATTTGAAACTATTGGCTTCATAAATATAATAGACACCAATTACTTAGGTGCTTTGCTCATTCATTTATTTTAGTTGAAACAAATGCTATATATGTGTAGTTAAATAAATAGATAGATACATATGTTATTATTTTCTACTATCATGGGGAAACTTTTTTTATTGAAATTATTATTGAAAGAATGCAATGTTCAAATTAAATCCAACTAATGTGATTTTGAATTCTAATAACAAAATATTATATAGTATTGTTTAACTTTTAGCAGCTAATATATTTTAATTTTCATGTTTATTTATTTTAATTTTTCATTTTGCATGTTTTAGAGTTCAAATGTTTTAGAACATTTATACACTTTTGCCACGGACCGCCTCTCGTGGAGACCACCGACCGAGGGAGAACAAGGGAAAAGGCTCAAGGAGAAATCAGGAATCGGCGAGGAAATGACAGACAGACACACTCAATGTAGTTGAATATGCTGCTGCAACTTTACTTCATCTCAAGCAGTGCTTATATACTATTACAATCAGGGAACTTGGCAAGGGGGCTACATCATCAGATCATACAACAGAAAGTAAAAGAACAGCATAATTGTTTATAGATGATCTATTCTAAGCATCAGATTGTGGTCATTGCCCAAGGACATGATCTAAGAGTTCTCCAAAATCTGTCTCATACCATCAATCACGTCTCTACCCATTTCCTGATTCTCAGGACCCAGATATCTTTAGGTCCCAGGGTCTTAGTCTCCTGTAAAATAAGCCTAATAAAATTCTTCTACATCATGAAATCTATCAAATTCTTTCCATAAAGTCACCCAGTATTTTAATGCTGGCTTCATGTTTTCTAATACTTCTTTTCTTTCTTCTTTATCCAATATACACCAGGGCTTTCTAGATCTAGCTAATCTTTCCAGGAAAGGCAAGTCTTTCCAAAGCTGTCTTTTTCCCTCATGATTCACCCATCTATTCCCTAAACTGGCCATTTCAGCAAAGGCTTTGATAAACGGTGGGACAGAGTTCAGCATGTCCTCAGATGTTCCTTTAACATCAGCGCAGTTTGCTGGCAAAATACAAGAAATACACAGAACAAAAAGACAAGGAAGAAGAGGCTGCAGTGGCACCAAAGACAGCGGCTTCGAGTTGGCTCATCGGGCATCATGATCGCAGCTGATTGCCAGGGAACCGCCTGGGGCTCATCTCCAGGGAGCGCAGACCCCAACCCATCGGCCTTAGCCCACCTTAGTGGCATCTTCTGCTACACCGGCGTGACCACCGTGGGCGTAGCACACTTTGAAATCAACATAGTGACTTTATTAAATTTTAACTTAATTTTACTGTGTGTTGTAAAAAAAGTTATAGAGAATTTTTTTAAATCCTCTATTTACAGCAGGTAGATAACTGTGAAAATATTATATTCTCTCAATTATAAAAAATTCTAAGTAAAATAGTAAATCTAAATTGCTGCATCATAAATATATCAGTAGATTTCAATGTTAATTCTAAGCAGCTTCCACAGCGTGATTCAATGTCAAGGAAACACCATTAGAATAAAAAGTGATGGAGGAAGAACGTGCAGAACATTACATAAGTCTGGCAATGTTAAAGGCAAAAGCTACACTTTGATTTACTTATTGATGTGTCAGGAGTGTGCATATTCCTTGGCACGTGAGCCAAGTTACAGGCTTTTATTCTGCAGTGATTAATCTGCACTATCAACTTGAATGGGTTGAGAAGTATTTGGGAAACAATCTTCTAGACATGCCTGAGAGGATATTTACAGAAAAGTTAAACAACTGAAGGAGACACATTTTTGAATGCAAGTCATACATCTTTATGGACTAGGGTTCTAGAGAAAATGAACAGCAAAAAATGTTGGATACCAGCATTCATCTCCTTCTGCGTCTTGACTATGGATTAAACATCATCAGCAGTCTTACTTTCCTGCTGCCATGGCTTTCCACAATAGACTCTTATCTTATCGAGCATTTTGCCAGAGCAATGAAAGTTAGCTTAATGTACTTCCCAAGTACTAAATGTATGAACTGACTCAAACTTCAGTGCCAAGATCAAGTGCAATACTGAATGCAATGTACATTTTGTACTGTTTAGTTTTTATGTCAACTCATCATGAGCTAGAGTCACTCTGGAAAAGGGACCCAAAATTAAAATACCTTAATGAGAAAGACCTAAAAAATAAAATTTATTACATATTTGACTATATACAACTTATAACATTCTAAAATATAAATTCATTAAGCACATAAACACATCTAACTTAATATTTAGTGATACCACTGTTTTAAAAACACATTTAAATAAAACATAATAAATGAATTTTATGTGATATCATGAATAAATATTTAATTTGCTGAAGTCTTAATATTTATAGCATTGTGTATGTATTGGTCACTTTTTCTGTTTCTGAAAAAAATGTCATGGCCAAATTATGAATTAGTCATTTCTCACATGATATATAAAACTAGTTTTTGGATATAGTAACAGTGTAGTAAATGTTCTGAAATGGAAGTTATTGCAAGTAAAAATAGATTCTTTCTTGTTAATTGTTTAAGCAATTATTCAAATGGAAATTTCACCATAGCATAGGGAACAGTAGCAAAAAATAATGATGATCTATGAGATTGAAAGTCTTCCAAACTGTGAATAAAGAAAATTGTATCTTCTATTTCCATATGATCAATGTGAAATCCACACATCAAGTAAATCAGTGAAGAGACAGAAAGGATGAGGAGAAATTTCTTGGCAGGCATGCACCAGGATAAGTCAAGCAAGAATAGATGGGTCTAGAAACGACATTGGCCAACTTGTACTCAGAAAGGTGTTAAGACACTGATCATCAGGGAAACATGTTAAACAGACTTGACACACTACCTTCCACTTTCTAGAACAGCAGCCATGAATAATAAAGAAAATGCAAATGGACAAATACTGGTAAAAGAAATCAGACAGAATCTTTACACACTGTTGTTAGGAATACAATTCAGTGTCAACAAGCACAAAACGAAGCCAAAATTCCTTAGATACCTAAAAATACATTTCACTACATGATCCATCAATGTGATTACTGGTTATCTATGCAAAGAAAGTGAAGTAAACATGCTAAGATAAATTTGCATTTTCTGTTTCATTAAAATTATCCACAAGAACCAAAATTTCAGTGTATGTGTTTATTACTTGGAAAGAAAGAATAATGATGTTATTATTAATAATATATTTTGATGTACATGTATATTTTATAGATAAAAATTGGTGTAAAATACTGTGTTGGGCCATATCATACTTGCATAAGTGTACATGTATAAAAGTGAGTTTACCATGAATACACAAAATGAAAAAGGTTTCATCTATAAAGTGAGAAATCTTTTCCACAGCAACTTCCTTGAATGCCTATTACAAGCTTCAATTTTAGAAAAGAAAATATTGCAACAGTAAGTCAATAATTGTCCTTCAGTTATCAAAAAACTACTAATTCAGACATTCAGTTGCTATTTTTCAGTTTTCTTAAATTATACATGCACTGTAAAATTTATAGTTACTGACATCTATAGGTTAAAATACATTTCATATACTAAATGGTTGGCATGTGTATAACTAATACTAAATTTTTATATTAATGGAAGTTAAAACAAGAGAAATCAAAGAACCTTTTCTTGAAAAAGAATATATTTTCAGACTCTTTATCTCATGGTACATAATATTACACAATCAATTGCCTGCATGATTTAACAGTTTCAGTTATTGTTACTAAAGATAAGTTTTTAATCTGTCTTTTAGATTACCCATAATAATGTCCAAACTTCCCAGTCATTTAGTACCGTTTTCATTAAATAAAGAAGTTTTAAGACAGCATTTGTTCTCAATGTATTCTAATGCTCCATGTCCTCAATTTAGTTCATATATATATAATTCACATATAATTCAAGAAAGTAAGAGGCACTTTTTAAAATTTTCCCATACAACTGCCTCATGTTTCTCATGAACTATTATTTAATTTCATATCAAATGCAAAATACAACTTAAATGTTTTAATATGATTTGAAATATTTTGCATTTATAGATGGGTTCTCCCAAATAATAATTCTTAAAGCTTTGAATATGAAAATAAACCCACATATCTTTTTAATTTTCTAGTTCTTGGGTAAGGTATTAACGCAACTTAATCTTTAAATGTCAGATTTATGGAATTAATTAATTGAAATCATTATTTAGTACTGAAGCATTGCATTGCACGTTCTCATATAATTATCTAATTGACCTTATTTAATGTGATACAATAATCTTGCTGTTGATATAAGATCAAAGCCTCCATATTAGAAAATTTGAAGAGCTCATTTTTATTATCATATTACCAAAATTAAGAATTACAAAAAATAGTCGGGCATTGGTGGCTCACACCTTTAGTCCCAGCACTCAGGAGGCACAGGCAGGCGGATCTCTGTGAGTTCGAGGCCAGCCTGGTCTCCAGAGTGAGTACCAGGATAGGTTCCAAAGCTACACAGAAAAACCCTGTCTCAAAAAACCAAAAAAAAAAAAAAAAAAACCACAGAAAATATATTTGCAGAAAAACAACAACCAAAATTGTTATTTTCATGCAAATCAGGACTCTATAAAGAATGTATTTGTTTTTATTAATAAATAAGTGAATTGTATCTCTCCAAGCAAATAAAATGTGTTGTAAATGTCTTCGGCACATTGCCAGTGTCCTGTCATTATTTAACATTTTTGTTCATACCAGACTAACCTGCAACTGTCAGCCCCTGAGACTCTCTGCAGGTGTTCCCTGCCCTCTGCAGCCTGCTGTACCCACACCACATGGTGATGCCTGTGAACTAACATGCCTCAGGGAGCATCTCTCATCCAGTGATTGATGGGAGTTAATGTGGTTTCACGGCAGGTCCCAGGCTTCCAGGTGTGATGTCTCCATACTGTGTGGTCTAAAGGAGGTCCCAGGATCCCAGGCAGGATTTACCTTTATGTGCTCATCAAACTGCCTTAATAAGGGAGCTGGAATTGCTTCTTTTTCAAATTTGTCTCAATTTTCCTCTCTTATATCAATGTTTCTTGGGAACACTTTGCAAAGAATTTATGCACATCCTTGAATTACACTTGTTTCTGGGAAACCCAAAATACTGCAAGCAGGTAAGCAAACGATTTTTAAAAATGTGTTTCACATAAACTTAAATATTTCATAAGGAAGCATGTTTGTTTCTCATAAAAGAATTCTGGGATAGTTAGATCATCTGATCCATAATGTGTGTGTGAGCTCACTGAGTAATGAAGTTCTCACTGGGGATCCTTTCAGAGACATGGCCATTTGTCAGAAAAAGGAAAAATCTATCAGGTTCTCTTGAGATTCTGATGTAAACAGAGAGTGGTTGTTTCTACCATAAGTTAGCCTTCTTAAGAATTTACTCCAGAAAATAACAGCTATGATGTTATGTCTTCTGCAGCATGTGGTGGTTCAGTTTGAGGTACAAAGCTGTTGGATTGAATTCTTAGTTTTCAGTTCCATTAAAACATTGCTTGCTCCCCTAGTAGTAGTTTTCCCATTTACAAATGAAGCTTTCTAACCCAATGGTATACTAAGCATCGTCAAGTGCGTCACAAGTGTAACGGCAGACTTAAAGGATATGGAGTTCTTCTTTGGAACTGCTTTGTAATCAGACATGTTTGCACTACCTCAGAGATTTTATGGTAGCCAGAATTTTTTGGATGATGTTGATTTTCAGTGCTAGTATTTGGATCTTGCATTTTGCCCAAACACTTGTAAAGGATTGGTTCTCTGCTGGTACATATTGGGAGAAGAAGTGGGTGTAGTGAGAGCAGGTAGTTATAGTCACATCAATGAATGGGATATTGGGAGTCTACACTATTCTCTATCTTTGTACAAAACCAACAGATGAGCAGCTTCCTGTGTCCTTCAGCTGTCATGGGCCACTGCCTTGTGACAGGTCAGAGAGCAACAAAGCCAAGAGGAATGGCTTGAAAAACCCCTAAGTTATGAGCAAAAATAGACATTTCTCTCTTTACAATGATTGTCTCCAATGTTTTATCCCAATGAGAGAAATCTCACATATTCCTGCATCTTTACTAGTTAATTCTATCATTTGAGTTTGAGGTAGTGGATGATATGTGTGAGTTGTTGTACCCCCCTTTCATTTCCTAGCATGGTAGCATCAGTGTTTATGATGTAAACAATAAAATCAGTGATTTTAAGTATAGTACTAGCAGAATGCTTATAGTTATTAGATGAATGTTTTAACAAGAACTCGCAGTGCCTTTGAATAAAATAACGATCTTTTTTTGTTTCCTGGGTAGTTTTCCCAATTCAATCAGTAAGAATTAATGGAGTCAAGATGAATGTAGAGATATGCCTTAGTGGTAGAAAACAAAGAAGCAAGAGCTTCATGTTTTCATCTTTTCCCTTATAGATCTAGATCAGAATTCACCATTCTGATTCCTGTACCTGTAGGTCAAACCCAAGAAACCTGAACTTATTCTATCTCCATTCTTGTAAAACTGTCAGCTAAACAGCCATTCTCTTGCCTTTGCCATTGAATATGTTAAGAAACAAACACCCTAACCCTCTTAAGGAAGACACTCTATTTGGCTTCAAAATTGTTTACTAGAAGACACCTTTCAAACTGCTATCCCTAGAGAAAGGGTGCCAGGAGATATGTACAAATTACAAACAACTGCATCCCAGCACATTCTGAGTTAAGAGGTTTGTCCCAGATGATTTATTATAAACTTGGCACAAGTCAGAGTTATAAAGATTCTGAATTAAGAAAATGCCTCCATAAGATTTGCCTACATACAAGCCTATGATGAATTCTTGATTGAAGATCAGTATGTGAGGGCACCTTGTAGATGGTACCACCCCTGGGCTGGTCATGGTCCTAACTATAAGACAGTAGGAAGATAAAACCATAAAGAAAATCCACTTAGCAGCATTGCCCATTACCTCTGCTTCAGTTCCTTCCTCCAACTTCTTGCTTTGACTTCCTCCCCTTATGTCTTTTCATGATGGACTATGACATAGAAGTATCAGCACAGGTAAAATATGCCAGTAGGTGAATTATATTTTCAGATGTTTGTCCATCAGCAGCCATAGCAACACATAGAAATTGACAGCTACAGTCCTTGCCACCATGACCACATTACTTAGCCTATTAACTCTAGAGTGTTTGAAAAAAGATACCAACTGATATCAACAACTTTCAGTCATGTCATCTCATTCAGAATATTCAGAATTTTCTCTTTAATACCTTTTATCCCATTACTCAAAGTTCATCTGTATACCTCTTTAACTGTATCCTCCAGCTTTCTTCAGTTTTAGTTCTTAAACACCTTCTAAATTAACCTTCAGGGACTCTACAGAGACTCACATGGATGTATGTCCTGAAATTCACACATATATTGCCTGTATCCTTTCGAAAACTAGACTGAGAAATATCTCTACAGACAATAAGATTGAGGTGGTAATTTTCTATTTTATTAGTATTGTATTCCATCATTTCTGAACCCTCTCTCCAATCATTCCATGAACCCCTCACACTCAATTTTCCCACTCAGATTCATTACATTATTCTTTAATTACTTTTAGCTTTTTATGTTGACTCCTTTTTTTTATTTTCGAAACAGGGTTTCTCTGTTAGTTTGGAGGCTGTTCTGGAACTCACTCTAGGCTGGCCTCAAACTCATAGAGATGCGCCTGCCTCTGCCTCTCGAGTGTTAGGATTAAAGGCATGCGCCACCAACGCCCGGCTTGTGTTGACTCTTAAAATGCAATTTATTAGAATTTATTTTCAAAATACATATAATATATTTCTAAGTATTGAGTTAGTGTACTTTCCAGTATATGTTAGCTTTAGGGATGAACATTGGGTTCCCAACAGATTTAAAATATGCAAAAATATTAGATATTAAAGAAGGTAGCACTGCATAGGTGGTTTCAACACATTCTAATGGATGCTTAAGGTTATGTTTCCACCACAGTGGAACTGAAATATTCATTTGGCTTATTTTTTCAAATATGTACAAGTTTTAGTTATAATCTCATGGTGTAGAAACTACTAGCTCTGTAATTACGAGTGTCTATCTAAAATACAACCAATTTTAAAAGTGTGTGTTTTGAAAATGTTTGAAATTAGCAAGTAGAAACACTTGTTTTGTATAATTTTCATGACATTGGGTAACATGGTATTTTACTATTCTTTTCCAACTTTCATGAGAATAAATCAAGTGTTTCATTGTCTAAACTTGCATGGTACGGTTATACCTCTTCCTTGTTCTATGTAATGGATTCTCATGCAGAATAGAGAAGCTTCATATCCTTTCCTTTCACAGTGTGTGTAGCAATGGAATGAACACGCCATGGAGGCCTGTGAACGTGAATGAACACAGCCATGGAGGCCTGTGAACCTATCTGGATTATTGCTCATGTGTTACTTCATCAACCTCCCATGAATACAGAATCAATTATGTGAAGAGGTGCAACCAAGTAACCAGGATTCAGTTTTCTGAGACACCAAGTTTAAATTTGATTAATTGAATCCCCAAATCTGAATCTTAATGTACAACAAGTCAATGCACACTTATGAAAATACAAATGTAAAAACTGAGGAGAGGTAAGGGATTAAGTTACTTTACTAAAAATTTGTAAAATTATTTCATTTTTATATATGATTATTTCTAGTGAGGGAATTATTAAGGAAAAAATTGAAATGTTTCACCAACTTCACAGCATTTGATGAAGCCAAATCTAGTTTCTTTTGCTAATTGAAAAAGTGAAAGCCAACATTAACTATTGGATTACCAGAGTGAAGCTCTCAGAATTTTATACTAAGTAACTCAGAAAAATGTTTTATTCATTTTACTAAAACATTAAGTAAAATTAAATTTTAAAATACTGACTTTCCTTTCCATTGCATGCATTAACAATGTACTAGTTGTGATGAAAATGACTCATTAAATTATATATACAAAGAAATGATAGAGGTAAAGCAATTAAGATTTGCCTTATCTGATGAATATTAATATTATCAAAGTACTTTTTGTATTTCCTCAAACCTAATAATTACTCTTATTAAACTTGGGGACATCTATTTTACATAGTCAGTGAATAAAATGAGAAGCATGGTGTAGTTTCTTTATGTTCTCCTAATGAAATATTAATACAGTGTATAAAATTAAATAAATACTCTCTTATGTTCAGTTTAAACTAATAATATAACAGGACCAGAAAGAAGAAGAAATAATTGTCTCCCATTTTCATGAATGTCAGGGAAATAAAATGACCCACCCACTTTGCTTATATGCATGTAGCATTTGAATTAGAACATGAAGCACATGTTTTTAAAATATGTTTAACAGCTTAAAGTAAAAGCAAAAGGTAGAGACATACAAGAAAATTATGATGAGAATAATACATATTACTGATTAAAGACATTCTATATCTGAACTTATAGTACTGATATTGAAATGAAAAAAATTGCTGAGTGTACTTGAAAGATTACTTGATACTATCAGGAAAATAGTTGGATAGACTGAAGACAAGAAAAGATAGCTAAGGCAGAACACTAAAAAAGAGTTATAAAATGTCAATGAGCTCTGCAGTAGTGGTCCACATCTATAAACCCAGCATCCAGGATGCAGATGCAGCTAGATCTCTGAATTTGAGGCTAACCTGGTCTACTGAAAGAGTCACAAGACAGCCAAGGCTATGCAGAGAAACCCTGTCTCAAAAAAACCAATAGGTAGGTAGATAGATAGATAGATAGATAGATAGATAGATAGATAGATAGCCTCAAATTCAGAGATCTAGCTGCATCTGCATCCTGGGTGTAGGTCACAGGTTTTGTGGCTGGGTTGGTGTCCAAGCTTTTCTTTAGACCCACTGCAGATTACCTTACTACACCAAAAAGTCTAGAAGGTAGGGGGTGAAGGCTCCATATAGGCATCAGCTCAACCTCCTACCTACAACATGTTCAAGATGTGCTGGACTAATGGTGGTACGGAACTTGTAGGAGTGGCTAACAAATTTCTGTTTTAACATAAGGTTCAGCCAGGAGAGAGAGTCCATGCCTGACACTGCTTACATGGCCAGGGACTTTAGGCCGGATAAACCAGATTCTTATGGTAGAAGCAAATATTACTGGCAAAGAAAACAATCAATGACTTGATTCCTAATGGCATTCTAAAATATGGTAGTGATCCAGGACTGGGAAGACTAGGTGGGACATTGAAAGTGGAACCTTGATAAATCTGGCAATTTGAGGAAGATGTGCAGAAGGTTCAGTCAAAAAAATCATCAGACTAGAACCTTTAGAAGATAAAAATTTTCTTTTGTTATTTCTGTTATTACATGTATGCAAGATATTTTGGATATATTAATTAAAGATGACATTTTATTTAATTTATGAATAATTATAAACACATTACACATAAGTTCATGTTTGTTAAATTGTGCCTTAATGATTACAAAAATTAAGTTTTGCACATTTTATGTGAATAAAATATTGCCTCAGTTTAGGTTTAATTTTTAGTTTATTTGTTGCTAGTGAAGCCTATCGCATTCAAAGCTATTATTGTGCATCTGAACTGCAAGCACTCTTACCTGTTTACTCAGAATAAGTTCATTTGCCCTTCTTTAGTTTTACAACTCCCTATATATTATTGTTTATGTCATTTGTTTTTATGTGTGAATAAGCATATGTATTTTTAATATTGCTTACATGCTACAAATCTCTCATCAATGATCCACCACCATTTTCCAGTTACTTGAATTGCAATATGGACAAATTTTCAGTATTCTTTATTTATGAGCTAGTGATGTTTATCTACTTATGCACCATTTATTTACTTGCTTATTCATGCCTCATTGTTATTCAAAAGAACTTTCGATATATGATGTTTTTCCCCATTATTCACAGGAATGTATGCTAGGGGGCTACCTCACAATGACTTAACTAAAGACTAAAATAATGTCCTTTTAGGAACATTTTTATCTTGTGTTCATATTTAGGAAAATTTAACATAAATTGTATCATGTACTTTTTAAGTTACTTGAAAAAAGCATGTCTTTTATTGGAGTTGAATAAAGTCATTATGCCATCAATTATTTGTACACTTAAAGTCATTGTGTCATTCTTGAGAAATGATGCTTGAATATGGTAAACTAACCAGTATGATCCCCATTTTATTTCTTAAAGTCTTAAATATACATCTTGTTTCTTTGGATTTGCTTGTTGTTTCTTTTACATGAAATGCGCATTGTATCTCTGGACTTCAGAACCCTGAAGATCTTGTTATAGAAATTTCCTGGAAAGAATTATCATGGGAATCCCACCAACCATGATTACTTGGTTAGAACATGAGTGATTGGAGAGTGTTTGAAATATTTCTAGTCCAGGGCCCATTTTTGTGGGGGAAGTGTGTGTGTGTGTGTGTGTGTGTGTGTGTGTGTGTGTGTGTGTGTGTGTGTGTGTGTATGTTTTAAATTTATTCCTTTAAACACACATTGACTCCATAGATATATTTACCAGAATCAACCCTGGTGCTTAAAATCGGTTGCCACTGATGATCTTTGGAGACCAGGCTGGCCTGGTTTGTGTTACATGAATGAAAGTTGGTCTTTCTTATTTTACAGTTAATTCTGTGTTTCCTAGAAAAACAATGTCACATCATAATGGAAATGAGCACATACATGGAAAGCTGATTGAGGATGCATGATTGCTAGATCTTAGATGATGCACACAGACGATGAGTACATGAATAAACATAATTTTCTATCCTATTTAACTATAACTTAATACTTGCCCAGTCTATCTCTCCGTGTTCTCATCTCTCAGCCCTACTCTCTATAGTTTCCAAGATCTGTCATTCTTTATTCTTTTATGGGAACAACATTTTTGTAAATACACATGCACATAATTATTAATGTATCAGACTGTATAAAATTATGGAAAATAATTTTTCTCAAAAATCTTAGATACACTATTTTATTCTCATAAAATGTACAAAACATATAATAGGAACAAATCAATAGTTGATCTTGCAAGACAGTTGGTCTGATATTTTCATTCCTACCTATGCTCCATCCCAGGATCCATTACTGTAAAGTTAAATTCATTTTTTTACATGTATAAATTTATCTTACCAAAGATTATTGTATGAATCCCATAATGATATTTTCTTTGATTAATAGGTTGCGTGCTTTGGATTCTAAAAGCCTAATTCCAAAGACTATGAATTTTCAAATTAAAAATGCCATTAGGGAAGGGGAAAAGGAAAAGCTAATAAAGTAAAATCTCTGCATTTTCAGTGGTGGTGGAAAGAAAACACGTAGCAAAATGAGCCAAAAGTGCATGATATTATAGAAATTGTCCTGGTGTATCACTGACCATCTTACTTGAAACAGAATAAATCAATAATATGAAAGCTGACTTTAAAATTTGCTGGAAATTCAGAAGTGAAATTATATACTGTATGATTAGCAGAAATGAGAAATTGTTCCTGTTGGGTAACTTTCTGCCCTAGTGGTAAATTCCTGTGAAATGTCAAAAGGAGAAAGTACATAGTTGGCCTTATATGTAGCACAATAAATTAAAGTCCCAGAGACAGATGTTGGGGTTCAAGCTTCAAGTTGAAGATCAGAAAAGCAAAGCAGCCAACCACTAGCTAGAGTAACTACTTCACCCTAAAGGGGAGATCTTCACATTTTTCCTGACTTCACTGCTCCTCAGATTCACTCAGACTGCTGTGCTCTCCTCAATGTGGTTAGAGATCAAATGCCTGATACTGACTACTGAAGACTCTGCTCATACCTTTTATACCCCTCTAGTGCTGGGATTAGTGGCATGTGCTCCTCGGTGCTGAGATCACATTTGTATAAGCTATTTCTTTTAGGACTGAATTTTATGTAGTCATTGTGGCCTTGAAATAACAGAGATCCATATACCTTTTTTTTTTTTACTTTTTTATTTTAAATCTTTTTTTTAATTTAATTTAGAGCCAGTTGGTGGTGGTGCACACCTTTAGTCCCAGTACTTGGGAGGCAGAGGCAGGCAGATCTCTGTGAGTTCGAGGCCTGGCTGGTCTACAAGAGCTAGTTCCAGGACAGCCTCCAAAGCCACAAAGAAACCCTGTCTCGAAAAAACAACAACAACAAAAATTTAGAAACAATCTTATTTTACATATCAATCCCAGTTTCCTCTCCATCCCACCTTCTCTAGACAACACCCCTTTTCCCATCCCCCATCCACTCCCCAGGAGGAATGGTGAAGCTTTCCATGGAGATCATCAAAAATCTGTCATATCATTTGGTCTATGCCCTCCCCCATGTATCTAGGCTGAGAGAGTAGCACTCCATGGGGAATAGGCTCCCAAAGTCCATTTGGGTGCTAGGGTTAAATACTGGTTCCACTGTCAGAGGTCCCATAGACTTCCCAGACCTCCTAACTGGCATCCACATTCAGAAGGTTTGATTCCGTCCCCTGCTGGTTCCCCAGTTTTACCACTGGGGTTGTGTGCTACCACTTAGTCCGGTCAGCTATTTCTGTGGGTTTCTCTAGAATATTCTTGACCCCTTTGGTCATCCCTCCATATACCTCTTAATCTTGAGTCCTGGGATTAAAAGTATATACCACCACTGCTCGACCTCTATAGCTTGTGGCTGACTTTGCTTTTTGAATTCTCAAGCAAGCTTTAATGAATCATAAATAATATATCACCACAATTATAGATATAGAGGTTTTAGTATATGATCACTTGATTTAAGCATGCTGCATCGTTACAAGTATTATTCAGGGCAAATGGAAAAAAAATAGACCGAAATTAGTCGGCAGAGTCTAATATCCTCTTCAAGTGTATAACAAAGTATCCTGAGTTACCTCCGTTAGATGTTACCTCCTCAAAATTTTAATTTCTTTCCATAGTACCCTAGACAGAGGACAAAGTTCTGGATGCAAAACACAGCTCTCACTTCAAAGGAGATAAGGTATAGTTTATTCTGGAGCCAAATATGAATTACCATAGCCACAGGAACACAAACTTACATTACCACAAACTACATGTTCCAAAGTGGAAGTAGAAATTTTTATAGAAACAAAATAAGAAAGTCATGAATCAAGACATTTTTGAAATACAGTTTTGAGACATAATGTAAGCAGGTTAGATCAAAGTGGAAAAGTTCTCAGTGCTTACAGCCTCAGATACAACCCTGCAACATGCTTAGCTTTTGATTAATTAAAAAAAAAAAAAAAAAACAGTGCTTTGGATTTGCCTAATGGTCACAGAGCTGTTAGATCAGGTGCAGTAAATGGTCATTTGAATGATTAAATACTGCAGAGTCTCTCAGTAATGGGATGGGTGTGGGATAAAGAGCTCAAATTTACTGGGCATATTCTATAGCCAGTGAGTCTAGAGCATCAACCCAACCACAAAATCTTTGACGTATAATACATTCTTCCTGCAAGGTGTGCTGGGGCAATGGTGGTAGAAAAATTATGTGAGTGGCCAACCCATGGCTTGCCCAACATGAGGCCATTAGCAGGAGAGATAACTCTTGCCTGACTGCCTGGATTGCCAGGACCAGAGGCAGGACAGCCCAAAAATCCAGGATAGAATCAGACATGACTGTCAAAAATAGTCAATAAAATGATTCCTAATGAATTGTCATCAGAAGGGTGTCATCCAGCAACTGATAGGAGCAGATGGAGAGACCTGTAGCCAAACACTAGGCAGTGGCAGGGGAACCCTTCAGAAGGGGGGGGGGAGATTTATATATATTATACAGTGAGTAGAAACTTCAGAACATATGTTGTAAACAATAATTCAGGTTTTATATGTCAAGTAGATGTTGAATTTGAGCAAATAAAACAAAATGAAAAGGGAAATGTGCATTTTTCTGATTAAATGAAGATAAATTAGATCCAATAAATCTGACATATCAGAAATATTTGTTCAATAAAATAAATTTAAAAATTTGAAGCCTATAATTTACTTTTAGTAAATTTTGTTTCTTAATAAAGTTATATAATTTTTTTTCTATGAAATGCCTTCTTTCTTAACTGTTTCTATATATACTTTTAAAATTTATTCTCTCATACATTAAATCCCTATTATAGTTTCCTAGGCTAGAACCAAACAAGACTAGCCAAAAAACCTGGGATACTTTTGCCTGTGTTTGGGACCCTTTTTCTCCTGCTTGGTTGCCATTTATAATGGTGGTATGAGATCTGTGACCAGTCTTATTGTTAGGCTATATTTGGTGAATATCTCTGGGCATACTGCTATTTGTTTTTCTTCTGAAGAGAAACAAAGGACAATTTTATATGGGTGATAGGAGAGGTTGGGAGGGTTGGGGAGGTTGGGGAGGGGCTAGGAGGAATGAGGGCATGGGAAAATGTGGTTAGGATATAATATATGAAAGAATAAAGTTTTAAAAAATAAATAAATTTGAGCAGTTAATTTGACAGGATTTTATAGGATTGCAGTTAACCTTTACATCACTATATTTTAAGTATTTCAATTTTAAATCATTTCATTAAGTCAAAACTTCACAGTGAAAATATCTTTTATGGTGACTTTCTAATTTGACCAAGAGTTGAAAATTATGGGAAATCTCAGTCACTGGAAGATGAATTGGCCATAGAACTCTTTAATTGACCTGTTGTGAAATCTGGGTTCCTATGGGTTTTCCTCCAAAGCCATAGTTGCAGGTACAAACATACCTGAAACTGTTATGATCTCAGGGTTATGATGCCCATTTATTTTCCAGTAACCCTGGAGCACCTCTGTTTTCTGCCACACATGCTGGACTGGCCTGTCACAAATGCTTCAAAGTCCTGCTATCAATTTGCCATTCTGGTGACTGAAGAAGTTGGAGAATGTAATTGGTAAAGATTAAATGATATCCAAATAATTGTAACAAAGGAATCGCCAAGCACATCAGAACTTGAAATGCTTTGTGTTTTCAAATACCTGCTGACTGTTAGTTGGAAGGAAAATTCTGCCTCTTAAGTTTGAGTAGATGAAATCTATTCTGGAGACCAATGAGATAAAATTGGCTGTGGTGAACAAGAACTCCCAAATTAAGAGGCAGGCTCCAGAGCAAGTGCCAGGATGGGCTCCAAAGCTACAAAGAGAAACCCTGTCTCGAAAATAAATAAATAAATAAATAAATAAATAAATAAATAAATAATTGCCAAATTAGACTCAAGATCATCAGTGGCAGCCCGATTTTAAGCACCAGAATTGATTCTGGTAAATATATCTACGGAGTCAATTTGTGTTTAAAGGAATAAATTCAAAACATACACACACACACACACACACACACACACACACACACACACACACACAAACTTGCCCCACAAAAATGGGCCCTGGACTAGAAATATTTCAAACACTCTCCAATCACTCATGTGAAAAATGAAAAAAAAAAGATATTGTAGTCTCTACACTAAGAGACCAAAAATATGGTTGAGAAAATTTTCATTCATGTAACACAAATTTTTCTCAACTATATTTTTGGTCTCTTAGTGTAGAGACTACAATATCTTTATTTTTCATTTTTTATTTAAATTAGAAACAACATTGTTTTACATGTCAATCCCAGTTCCCTCACCCTCCCCACTTCTCCTGACCACCATTAACTCCCTATCTATCCCATACCCTTTCTGTTTCCCCAGGTGGGGTGTGTGTGTGAGATCTTCCATGGGAGATCTGCAGAGTCTGTCATATCCTTTGGGATAGGGCCTAGGCCCTCCCCCATGTGATTACTCTGAGGAGAATCCCTTTATGTGGAATGGGCTCCCAAATTCCTTTCCTATGCTAGGCATAAGTTCTGATCTACTGTAAAAGGCCCCATAGAAGTCTGAGGCCTACTCACGGACACCCACGTTCATGGGGTCTATATCATTCCCATGCTGATTTCCCAGCTATCAGTCTGGGGACCCTGAGCTCCTGCTTGGTGGTCTTCAAGCCTTTGCTCATCACCCATCCTTTTTTGCAACAGGATTCCAGTTCAGTCCAGTGTTTAGCTGTGGGTGTCTGCTTCTACTTACAATAGCTGCTAGAAGACACCTCTAGTATGTCATATAAGGTAGTCATTAATCTCATTATCAGGGGAGGGCATTTAAGGTAACCTTTCCATTGTTGCTTGGGTTGTTAGTTGGTATCATCCTTGTAGCTCTCTGGACATTTCCCTAGTGCCTGATATCTCTTTAAACGTATAATGGCTCCCTCTGTTATAGTATCTCTTATCTTGCTCTCCTCTATTCTTCCCCGAATCAACCTTCCTGCTCCTTCAGGTCCTCCTCACCCATCCTAGTGTCCCCTTCTCGTTCTCCTAGCTCCCTCTCCCCTCCCTTATGCTCCCAATTTGCTCAGGAGATCTTGTCCCTTTCCCCTTCTCTGGGAAAACATGCATGTCTCTCTTAGGGTCCTCCTTGTTTCCTAGCTTCTCTGGCAGTGTGTATTGTAGGCTGGTAATCCTTTGCTCTATGTCTAAAATCCATATATGAATGAGTACATACCATGTTTGTCATTTTGTGAATGGGTTACCTCAGAATGATTTCTTCTAGTTCCATCCATTTGCCTGGGTATTTCATGATTCCATTGTTTGTTGTTGTTATTATTTGCTTTTTTTGTTTGTTTGTTTGTTTCTGTCAAGTAGTACTCCATTGTGTAAATGTACCACATTTTCTCTATTCATTATTCAGTTGAGGGGCATCTAGGTTTCATCCAGTTTCTGGCTAATACAAATAATGCTGCCATGAACATTGTTGAACAGATGTCCTTGTATGAATGTGCTTGTTTTAGTATATGCCTAATAGTGGAATTGCTGGATCTTGTGGTAGACCGATTCACATTTTCCTGAGGAATTGCCATACTGATTTCCAACGTAGCTGTATGAGTTGGCACTCCCACCAGCAGTGGAGGAGTGTTCCCCTTTCTTCACATCCTCGCCAGCATAAACTGTCATTGGTGTTTTTTATTTTAGCCATTCTGACAGGAGTAAGATGTTTTCTCAGGGTTGTTTTGATTAGCATTTCCCTGATAGCTAAGGATGTTGAACACTTTCTGACATGTCCTTCTGCCATTTTAAATTCTTCTATTGAGAATTTTATATCTTACTTTTTAATTGGATTATTTAGTGTTTTGGAAACTAGCTTCTTGAGTTCTTTGTAAATTTTGGAAATCAGCACTCTGTGAGATGTGGATTTGGTGAAAATCTTTCCCCATTCTGTGGGCTGCTGTTTTGTCCTGTTGACTGTGTCCTTTGCTTTACAGAAGCTTCTCAATTTCAGGAGGTCCTACTTATTAAGTGTCCATCTCATTGTCTGTGCTACAGGTGTTAAGTTCAGGAAGCACACTCCTGTACCAATTTGTTCAAGGGTACTTCCCAGTTTCTCTTCTAACAGGTTCAGTGTGGCTGGATTTATGTTGAAAATCAGGAACAAGACAAGGTTGTCCCCTCTCTCCATATCTGTCATATTCTACCTGAAGTTCTAGATAGAGTAATAAGACAACAAAAGTATATCAAGAGAATACAAATTTGAAAGGAAGAAGTCAAACTTTCACTGTTTCCAGATGATATGATAATTTACATAAGTGACCTGAAAAACTCTACCAGTGAGCTCCTACAGCTGATAAACACCTTCAGCAAAGTGGCAGGATACAAGATTAACTCAAAAAATCAGTAGCCCTATTATATACAGATGATAAATGGACTGAGAATGAAATCAGAGAAACATGACCCTTTACAATAGCCACAAACAACATAATATATCTTGGGGTAACACTAACCAAACAAGTGAAAGACCTGTATAGCAAGAACTTGGAGTCTTTAAAGAAAGATATTAAAGGAGATACTAGAAAATGGAAAGAACTCCCATGCTCTTGGATAGGTAGGATCAACCTATTAAAAATGGCAATCTTGTCAAAAGCAGTCTACATATTCAAAGCAATCCCCATCAAAATAATGGCACAATTCTTCACAGACCTAGAAAGAACAGTACTCAACTTTCTATGGAGAAACAAAAGTCCCAGGATAACCAGAACAACCTTGTACAATAAAGAAACTTCCAGAGGCATCACCATCCCTGACTTCAAGGTGTATTACAGAGTTATATTCCTGAAAAGAAGTTGGTATTGTCACAAAAAATAGACAGGTAGATCAATGGAATTGAATTGAAAACGCTGATGTTAACCCACATACCTATGAACACATGATTTTTGACAATAAAGCTAAAGTTATACAATGGAAAAAAGAAGGCATCTTCAACAAATGGTGCTGGCATAACTGGATACTAGCATGTAGAAGACTTCACAAAACTTACATAAAATCTTTTTTTAAAAAATATTTTTCTGCTGAATTGACTATTTAAAATATTTCTGTGTTGGCTTTGGTACTGTAGCAGTTTTATTTCTTTACAAAATAAAAAGTTCATGTGAAGATATGAAGGTTTGATACACTGCCTATTTATTTTCTACTTTCAGAGAATAAGAAATTGATATTTGATGTGGACCCATTTGATTTTCTCTATATCCTTTATGGACTGAACTTAATTTCTTATCTATGTCCCATTCCAATCCAGTATCCAGTACCAGATAAAACCATTTATCCAGCAATCCCAAAAGAAATTTCAGAACTTAAACTTCAGCGATGTAAAATAACTCTTTTGCCTTTGGATAAGAGCTGGACAACTGACTGCAGATTTCTTCTTGATACAGCTTCTGATATTTTCTATTATTTTCTCTGATCCTAGCTTAGGTCAAAAATGTCACTGAAAAGTTATCAACTTTTTTCAACAGTAGCTTCCACTTCCATTATCTATCTGCTTTTTACATTTGCTTTTTTTGATTGTAAACAAAAGTCAAAATTGATTTTAGTAGTTTGTTTTGAGTTTAGTTTTAATTTTTATCCAGTGCATTGTGTCAAGGAGATCTTGGTTCATTTGTGGTAGATATACATTGGTGGCTATTGCTCTTCCATGACTTTCACTAGGCTGTTGC
This sequence comes from Cricetulus griseus, assembly GCF_003668045.3. Classification (NCBI taxonomy): domain Eukaryota; kingdom Metazoa; phylum Chordata; class Mammalia; order Rodentia; family Cricetidae; genus Cricetulus; species Cricetulus griseus. The sequence continues at coordinate 33,978,767 of NW_023276806.1, forward strand.
TTATGTAGTTTGTAACTCAATGAATTCACTATATAAGATCCCGCTCATTTATTCCCATAGTAAGAAGCCCTGTTGATAGTATTTGTTAATATCTGCCACAACACAGAAAATAACACCCAGAGTCAGTGACGACAGTTCCCATCTGTCTGACAATTAATTGAGTAAATGTAGCACCTCAGAAACCCTACACTTTTTGGGTTTGTTGGGCTTTGTATAGAAAATTCATTCTGGTATGACAATGCTGGTGTATTTAATTGTTTGATAAATTCAGGAAAAATCCAAATTATCATCACCTAATGTATTATGAATCTCCAGTAACTGCAAACTCTGAGGAACCAACTGTTCACTGGTTTTATGTCTGGCTTTGGTATTTGTGCTACCGATAGAGAAGTGGTCCACACACCAATATTCGAATCTTCAAAATAAATTAACAGTAGTAGAAGATTCAAATTATTTTAAATTTGAAAGAGTCATATTTATTCAGAATGTCATTGAAAGACATACTGAGAAGAACCAGTAAGCTCAATGTCCTGGAAAATTCTAAATGTCTTTGGCCAGATGCTAGCAAAAAAAAGCTAGGTTGGCACTGTAAAACCTGGGGCTTGGGGCTGGGGTGAGGTCCCAAGATGTCATTTTCAATGTAATGACTCTACCCTTGTCTTTCTGTTAAAATGCTACTTACTATTAATCTTTGTTATTAATAATTTTTGTTACCCTTTACCTTATGTTTTCCCTTTATTTTTCTTCCAATGTATTTTAAGATACTTAGATGTTTCCAAATTTCAATGTGATTCAATATTTTCCTTCATCAATTAAAACCTATATGCATATGTTGATTTTCTTAAGAAAACTTAGTAAAAACCTCTGTCAAAGAAACACCATATTTTTTCCAGTTTAAATATCTTGTTTTAAAAATCACTTCCTATGTCACTCTAGGTACTCCAGTAAGATTCTAAAATATTTTAATAATTTCCAGCTTCTACATATTTTACTACTATTTCTAATATTAAGTGGTTTTTGCATGATTTAAGTAATTTTCATTTGATTCAGTTGATTAACCACAATCTTTGATGTCCTATTAAAATAGCATTTTAATTTCTAATTACAGATGTTATCTCTATATTTATTCACAAGTGAATTGTAGAAAATGAATTTTAGAATTTTTTGAATTAGTCACCCCTTTAATAATAATTTTGTTAATAATCTTTTTCAATTATTTTTAATGTTATTCCCTGAAATATGTTGTGTAATAAAATGTGGTAATGTGTTTATTAATTCTGAACTCATTCATGCTAAAATAATGTGAGGTGAAAGTTTGTACATGATTTTGTAATTCTGTTGTTATCATTTGTTGGACTATTAACTGCATTTTATTCACAATTTCGATATACCAGTTTTCTCTCTCACTGTACCAAGACTTTCAAATTTAGATGATTTATTTTTTTTAATTTCCTTACATATTACTGTCTCTGGATTGTTTGTTCTCCTATTCATTTGTACTTTTTCTTAGAACTTGCAATATTTTGAAATTAAAAGAAAATAGCAGTTTATTTTTGCATCTTCCTCTGCCTAACCACCCACAGGGTTCCAACAAACATTCACATTTGGTGTTTGGATTCAAGTCACTTTGAGATGAAAGTTAAGTTTCAGAATTTACTTTTCCTTTGCTTTCTGATTTAGCTTCTATAAATTAAGAATCTCATTTAACTTTCACACACATCCTCCCATGTGACAATGTATAAAAAGAGTTAAGTGCCCCCATGCATGACGGTGGAGTCCTGCATTAGAGACACTTGATGCTGCATGTCTTTTTCTAGTCAATTCCTACACTTATCACAAAAATAACATGTGGTTAATAATAGCCATCAATCAGTAGATTATCAACACTAAAAGAAATACCACTCCCTTAAAATCTAGCAATTTTGAATATTTGAATCTGTCAGGCTTCAGATGGTATCTAACTTTCATTTGCATTTCCTGCATAATTAATAATTTTGAGCATCTGTCCATATGCCTATTGAATGCTTTTTCTGAAGGAATATCAGATCAGATCATTGCTAACATTCTTTTGAGTTTTAGAGGTGATGAATGGGTTTAGATTGAGGTGCTAGGTTCCTGGGCATATAACTACACTCAATATAAAGCTGTGTACATTAAATATGATTGACATACAAAACTGTATGGAAATCATCGCAACAAAGTATCTTAAATGTCAATAATTTATAAACACAACCCAATAATTTTAGATCTTTTTGTCTAAAATTAACTAGTAACCATTTCTACCAACAGCAATGTTTAAGTTATTTAGACATAAAAGTACATCCAGCTTTTGCCTGAAATACCCACATGCTACATAAAAAATGAAAAATTTGCCCCAAATTATCAAGGCACGTAGGCTGTGTGTACTGAGCCATGAAATCAATTAACAGATGTTTTTCCTCAGTTCAATAGTCTGTGCTTGCTAATTTGCATACAATAAAATACACATCCTGCTTTTAAATGACTTTTTCCTTTTCAATTATAACAGGGAATCTAACTTGAAAAACTATATTGGCTCTGTGCCTTTTTGTTCTCTCTACACAAAGTAATTTACTTTTCATTATCATTTTTACTGACTACTGAGTTCTTGCACTTTCAGGGTCATCAATAAACAAAACAGAACAAAAGTGGCTTGCTAAGTATGTTGTCTCTTTAAAACATTGAAACACATTTTGCAAATGTCTTATAATATTCATGCAATGAAAACTAAATTTTTCACATGCATTGATGATTTTCTCTTTTTGTCCACTATTTCAAATTTCCACGAACAATTCATTATTTTTAATAAATATTCTCATTTAATGCTTCATTTAATTATTTCTTGTGTGTGTGTGTGTGTGTGTGTGTGTGTGTGTGTGTGTGTGTGTGTGTTTCCTAACAAGACAGAAGTATGGCAAGTCACACCTGAAAAGGAAAACACAAATTTAAATTGTAATATAAGCAAATATAAATTGGACTTACATGCTAAAATCAGAATTGGATAGAAGCTACTATAATGAATTTTATTTGAAACATTTTTGATAAAACAGTCTAAATCAAGTGGGGTATGTAAATGTAGAATATTTGTCTCTATGTGGAGTGGATAACAAGTGTGTTATACATGTTGTTACAGATCATTGCTAAAAAAGGCCCAGTGTTAGAAAGCCTTCAACTGTGGTCATTGTGTGACATTAGTATAGCTGAATGACTACTAATGTCATCACTTTCTAAGGACTTTTGAGAAACTGATATGTGAATCTGATTAATGGAAGGTTGTTATAATTCTTCATTATTAAGATGACCTATGCCATTATTTGTGTAATGACTGGGATTTCCCTTAATTATTTTAATAAAGTTAATCACATTCAAGAGTCATTATGGCATGAGATAGGCAATCAATATAGAATGACAGGCACAGGGTTTCTTTGTAGAGAAATTTGAACTGAAGTCTCTTTTTAAAGTATAAAAATTTTGACCTCAAATAAGATATTATATCCTAATTAGAAACTCTTACTCTATTAATTAGTATTTAATAGCATAAATACATTTACAAAGTGACTAAAACAGCTAATATTTATGAATTATTATAAAAGGTTGTTATTTTATTAATGATATCATTTACTTTGAAAAAGAAATCTTCAAAATAATTACTATTTTTAAAGACGTGTTTAATAAATTATTTAATTTTATTTTGATTTGCATTTCACAGTATATATGTATATTAAATCTATAAATTTTACCACTGAATATATACAATCATATTTGTGACTTATATTTCAATATTCTAAAACATATTTTAAAAAACAAAAAAAAAATACCATGTACTTCATAAATAGGGCCAAGAAGCCTCTAAACTAGAACTTCACTAAATGGCTCCTCCCTGAGGTTGAATGAGCTTTCATGGTACAAGAAGGCATCATGCAAGCTTCCAAATGAGAGAGGCAACCAACTGTCCAACCCGGCTATAACACCTGTGAATCACATCAGCACCAGACCTGGACAATAACAGTATTTAACCATATAGCTGTAGTCATGGAGCCTATACCTTGGCAGTAACCAATGGCTTTCTTTCTTTCTTTCTTTCTTTCTTTCTTTCTTTCTTTCTTTCTTTCTTTCTTTCTTTCTTTCTTCCTTCCTTCCTTCCTTCCTTTCTTTCTTTCTTTCCTTTTCTTTCTTTCTATCTTCCTTCCTTCTTTATTTTCTTTCTTTTTCTTTGACATTTTAAGATAGTGTTTCTTTGTGCAGTCCTGGCTGGCCTGGAAGTCACTTTGTACACCAGGCTGGCATGTCCTCAGGAAGATTCCCCTTCCTTTGCCTCTCAAGTGCTGGAACTGAAAGCCTGTGCCACTACTACCTGGCACCAATGGCTTTATAAATGTACATAAGACCCAGTTCACAAAGTGGAAATCAAACAAGGTACTGGAAACCTAGTTAACTAATCAGTAATGGTGAAATCATAGTTACTCGAGGAGAATCTACAATAACTAATATCCTAGAGCAGCACAATCCCTAAAAACAATCATAAACATTTATCAGTATACCCATGAATAAGTGCAGACACCACCCCTTATCAGGAAAATTTGTCATTGCAGAAGATAGATACAAGTAGAGAAAACTACAACTAATCAATATGCAAAGTTGTAGAGCCAGTCCTGAATGATTCATCTACAAAACGTTACCACACTTAAGGCTAAGGGAACATGTTGAAAAGGCGGGTGGGGGGGGGATTATCTGAGCCAAAGGATCAAGGACTTTGTGGTATGATTGTGTGCATCCTATTAACATCAGGAGCTACAAACATAAAATCTCAACAACAAGAACCCTGCTTCAACCCTGAGGGAAAAAAAAAAAAAAGAAATCAATGGGCATGCCGATCTGCACAAAGAAAACCTAGGAGTCCTGAAGCCTACACAAAGGACCATGGGAAATTGAATAACTCTGGAAGCAGGAGCTGTGGCTCTCTGTATTAATGGTCACAATTGTTTTTCAGTGCCAAATTGTAGTCCCTGAACAAATGCATAAAAGCAACAGTATATGGATTCAAGAGTTTATGCTTATGAATATTTATGTATATTCAAATACATATATGCGCACAATAAAAGTTGATGAAAAAAGAGATAATTAATTTGGAGAGGAGAAAATGGTATGCCATACAGAAAAATGTGTTTATTTGATAACAAACAATGTCTCAGGGAATAATTTTCCTGTACTATAAGGTAACTCCTTTTAAATTCTATTTGTACCTGTGTATACTTTAGGAAGCTCATACCATAGTAGGTTTCCATGACAGCTTTAAAGACATTTAGTGTTATACATCCCCATAGTCTTTTATCTTCTTTGACCTTTTGCCTCTCATTCCTTTTAAGTTTTCTTGTCCCATTATTCATTGTACTTCTTTTAACTACTTTGATTTATCTCCTATTCCTTGAAATCCCTTCATTGTTCCTCCTTGTGTTCTGCCTTCTATGGCATTCTAATTTAAACAGACATATCTAAAGATTCAAAGCTAATATCTACATATGAAAGGGAATGGTAGCATTTGTCTTTCTGGGTCTGGATTACTTAACCCCTCAACGACTCTTTCCAAGTTCCATCCATCTCCATGTGAATTTCTCAGTGTCATTTCTTCTTTTTTTTACTACTGTAAACCTGCCACTTATTGGTCTATTGATGAGCATCTAGGTTGTTTTCATAACTTGACTATTCCTAGGTTGTGTACTTTACCTGATTATTGTGATTAAACAGAGGTTAACATGGATGAGAAACTATTGCTCTAGGCTTTTCTGGTTTTCATTCTATGGAATCATTGGGTGTTTTTCTAATGAGTCTGTCTTTAGAGAAAACTTGACCCTTTTATCTTGCAGCTTTCACTACCATTTCATTTATCTGAGGTTTTAGTTCTTTAACGATAATATATTGTGGTAATACATTATGATTTAATAAAGTGACTGGGAATCAGAATGGAAACCCAGCCCACTAGACAGCCATAGAAGCTGGGGAGTGGTGGCATACACTTTTAATTCCAAGACTCATGATACAGTGCCAGATGAATCTCTCTAAGTTCAAGGCCACCTAGGGCTACACAAGAATGAATCACTCTAAAAGATTAACAGAACTCACACCTTTAATCCCAGCACTAGAGAGGTATATAAGGAAGAAGCAAAGGGTCTCATGTGACAATTAGTCTCCAGCTACGTTGAAGAGAGCATTGCTAGGATTTTGAGATTTGTTGGAGAGAAATGCAGTCTGGAGAAGCAGTCTGAGATTCAGTGGATCTCCTGTATGGTCTGAGCATTGGTAGAGGTGAGAACTCTCTAGTGGCTGACTGCTTTGCTTTTCTGATCTTTCTTGAACCCAAATATCTGTCTTTGTATTTTTATTATTCATGTTACAATGTCATAAAGAAAGTCCTAGTTTGTTTTATATTGCTGTGATAAAACACTGACAAAAGGCTACTGGGTAAGAAAAAGTACATTTCATCTTACTCTTCCATCTACCAGCCAATCAGTCAAGAAATTTGGGGAAGGAAGTCCAGGTAGCAACACTGATTACTGTCTTCCTTTATGCGGTTTGCTCAGTTTGCTACAATCACCTGCTCAAGCATGACACAAGCCACAGAAGACTGATCTCCTCACATCTGTAGGGGATGCTGTAGCCACGCCTGCTTAGGGGCTGGCTACAGTTGTGCCCGATCACGCCTGCAAGGGCATGCTCAGGGTGATGTAGAGTGAGGGGTGTTGAGGTGACTGGTTTCAGTTTCATTTCACTTTCAGCTTGCTGTACAGACTGCTGTCTGCCGGCTGGCTAGGTCACTCTGTAAGTAAGGCTTTTTCCCTATTAAAATCCCTTGTATTTCTACCTGGCTCTGTATTGGTAATTTCCCACATTATCTGGTGTCAGAAGCAGGATCTTGTAAACCTAGGTCCATTTGAGACAGCCTGAGGGTTCTACCAGGAATTTGGCCTAGGCCAGGAAAGCACCCTCTCTCCACAGGTGCTCCTGGCTCACAGCCTACCTGCTTCGCCACACAGGGGGTTCCGGCTGCCTTTGAGCTGCTCAGAACAGACCACCCAGCTGGGAGACATCCACAGACCTCTCCATGGTTACTGTCACCGTTTCTAGCTGCAGGCACCAGACTGGCTAAGACTGCAGCCTACCCATGCCTAGAGGCCTCCTGCCCTTAGCTGAGAGGCGTCAGAAGTAGGCCTTGGCTTTGGTAGGCCTTGGCTTTCAGCGGGGTCTGCTGCTTCCCCTTGCTGCTGCTGCAGTAAGGCCCGCATCTTTTTCAGTGGTTGTGGCCACAAGGCTGTATACTCTCTAAGATAATGGCAGCCGCTTTTGTGACCTCTCTCCACTGCCTCCACCATCTTGCCTGACCAACCACTGCCAAATGCTTTGTCAAGTAGCTAAATGACTGTGCCACCTGCTGGTCAAAGATAATTACTGCATCTGGAGTAGAAATGAGGTAAAACTTTGGCAGAATATTTACCTTTTGCTAAAATTGGTAATATTTTTGCTTATTATGTGAATTGAATGTTTGAGGAGGGTGCTAATCTGTCAATTACCGGCCTATATGCTGTAATGGCAGTTAGCTTGCTGGTACAAATAATATTACTAGCCAGAGGGCTCAGAAACAGGGAAAAACATATCCTTACCACCTACTAACAGGAAATGAAAGCTTTACACAATGAGGTTTTGGAGAACAGATTAGGTCAGACCACAATTGTGCAGCAAGTGGAACAAAAATTGGATGATAAGCTTGGCTCTGTGTCCAATACTCTAAAGACAGAGCTGTCTGTTACTCAAGATGAGATGCAGTGTATTTATGATAAGATAAACACAGAGAGATCCTTCATGTCTGAGGCATTAGAGGCTAGGCTGTCAGAGAACTGTGATGAACTAAAGAATATCTGTAGCCAGCTAGAAACTCATATAGGCTCAGTGACATAGAAACTAGATGCAAAGGTACAAAATACCCAGGATAGGGTTGAAGAATTGGACGGCGCCATTCAATCAATGATTCAAGCATCTAAGCTAACATGTTTGGAATCTTTTATAATTGAGGAGATTGAAACTTTTTATAAGGATATCATTACTAGGCTTAAAGATCTTTGGGATGCCTCAGAGGCAGAATCACTCCAATCTAAGGCCACCCAGGTATCATGACTATTCTTCTAAGGTTGTTACTCGTACACCATTAGTCTACCCAGCAACCATTGTAGAAAAGCCAGCTTCTAAGAAACACCCTCAGGGACAGAAGGCTTGTGTATAGCAACCTATACAGCTGAAGGATCTTAAGAATATTAAAGAATCAGTTGTCTCATATGGACTCCATAGCCCATACTTAAAACAGCTATTACATTCATGGGCAACCTTTAACAGGGTGAAACCAACAGATTGGGAACGATTGGTAGCAGCTGTACTTGAGAATTCATGCCAAATCCAATGGAGGGCATTGTTCAGGGAGGTATCGAAGCTCCTTGAGCCTCAAGGCATAAAGGAAGATTTCGAAGCCCCACTTGATAAGATTCTTGGTGAGGGTATTTATGCTAACCCACAGGTTCAGGCTGAATATGACAACTATATAATGTTCTGTTACAATAAATCTTTCTGCCAAAAGCTGCCTGAGCCCCACTGCCACATGTGAGCTTTACGCCAGCCACCTGCCCGAGTTAGGCCCAAATGAATACACAGAAACTTGTATTAGGTACAAAGCTGCTTGGCCAATGACTAGGATTCTCATCTGTTAGCTCAGTCTCAAATATCATACATCTATATATTTTATAAGACTTATTTTATAGGACGCCTTATTGGCGTCCCTCCTTGCTGGTGAATCACATCCCGCCGCTGGAGCAGGAACAGGAAAAGAGAGCAACACTTCCTTTGTTGCATAATGCTTTATTAACACTAAACTTTGTTAATGCCAATGAGAAAGTACTAACAGCTGCAGAAAAACACTGGATTATGGAGAAAACTGCTGTACTGAATCAGCAAGTATACTTCAAAGATGTACTAACTTCTGTATGGAAACCAGTACATGTGTTACGTTGGGGTAGGGGTTTTGCATTTGTTTCCACGGGAGAAGAAAAACTTTGGATATCATCAAAGTTGACCAAGATTCAAGTCGAAAAAGGCAAACTTCTTGACAATGACAAGTGACAGGTATTCTACTAAGGTATATCTCATAAACTGTATAGAAACCTCCCCAAGTAAAGGGACGTGTTTTTCTTTTATCTTCTCAGGAAAACTCATCTCCAGAAGGCAAATGACACTGTATGGGTAGATACTTAAGAAGAGAAGTTAGCTATAACCATCAAACAAAAGGAATGTGCCATACAGTACACTTTACAGCTGTCTCTCAGAGAACGCTATTTCTCTTTATTTCCTAGTCCCTATTCAACTAAACCAATGCTGGCTTTAGAGGTGGATTTGGCTTTCCTCCTCTAAAATCCAAGCACGTCATTTAACTAAACTTTAGAGTTTCTGTATTGTATCAAGAAGCCAGTTGGTGTAATACAGAAGAAGAGAAGAATTTGGGGACTATCTTTTTCTTTTCTTGGCTCTTTCCTTCAACGTGTACACCCTCTCATAATTGTTATGCTCCCATGGTTGCCTTTTGCAGTATGTGTATATACACAAGCAAGCATTTCTCTGCTGTTCATGTTTGAGTTCCACACAGCCAATGATGACCTTCCTGACAGCAATCCCTGGACACCCTGGAAAGAAAATAGGCCACACCTCCTCAACTGCACTGTATCCAACTTGCTCCATTTCAACAGACACTCTGGCCAGAGTGTTGGTTACTGACTTCAATCAAGTTGAGGATTTCAAGCGAGATCTTCAATCAAGTGAATCCCATCTAACATAGACTGGATACAATAACATTTTCTCCTACAGGACCCCACATGACTATCGTCGTTGCATTTCAGCAGGAAGTAACTTGGAGGATGCTATGCTCCCTTTACCCATTGTTGTCAGTTAGGATAGTGTATATACCTAGTTAGGGATAGCATCCTATTATTTATGGTTGGGATTGGAAGAAGGTGTTCAGGCTTGGACACCTCTTTCAGATGACTTTAGTGTTTAGTTAAAATAGATAGGATGTGACATAAGCAGATTGTTGTGTCTTCTTATATTTCACCTTTATGATTGTTAATTTTGGATACTTTACACTGTTAAGTTTTAATCCTCTTTTAGAATGAAAGGGGGAATTATAGGGGACGTTGTAGCCATGCCTGCTTAGGGGATGGCTATGGGTGTGCCCGACCATGCCTGTGAAGGCGTGGTCAGGGTGATGTAGAGTGAGGGGCGTTGAGGTGGCTGGTTTGGGTTTTTTTGGCTAGGTCACTCTGTAAGTAAGGCTTTTCCCTATTAAAATCCCTTGTATTTCTACCTGGCTCCATATTGGTAATTTCCCACATTACACATCTGTCATTATTCAAGAAAATATCACCATGAACTTGCATGGACAATGATATAATAAAGTCAATTTTTCAGTTTGATGTCCATCTTCTGAGATTATAGGAGCTTTTGTCAAATTGGCAAAAACCTTATCAACAAAAACAAGTCCCTGTCAAGTTTATACACGACACATCACTATTAAAAAATAACATTCCCTCATTTATAGTTCTCAATGTTTCACATTAATATCATTCACAATAAAATACATAATTCAATTTTTAAAAGTCCCATGTTCAACAAATATTATATGACTTAAGTTTTAGTATCCCTTTATAATATATAATATCTCTTAACTGACGTCTATTTTATTACAAAATGGAAGAACCAGGTCACAGATACAATGAGATCAAAACAAAAATAAAATCCCACCATGTACATATAGCAGTGTGCAACATCTTGTCTTTACTTGTGATCTTCTGCTCTCCAAATGGCTTGTGTAGTCCTGTGTGTCTGGCTCAGACACCTGCAGCACATGTGGTGTTTCTTACAGAGTCATGCCAGCTCCACTTCACACTTGCTACTGTCCCGTAGACATCATCATAGTCCTGGCATCTTCAGTCACATGATATTTCCACTGCAGCTATACTCAACTTATTAGAAAAGAAAGTAGGAAATACCCTTGAACAAATTGGTACAGGAGACTGCTTCCTGAACATAACACCAGTAGCACAGATACTGAGATTGACAATTCATAAATGGGACCTCCTGAAACTGAGAAGCTTCTGTAAGGCAAAGGACACAGTCAACAAGACAAAAGGACAGCCCACAGTTTGGGAAAAGATATTCACCAGCCCCATATCCAACAGAGGGCTGATCTCCAAAATTTACAAAGAACTCAAGAAGCTAGTTTCCAAAACATCAAATAATACAATTTAAAAAATGGGGTACAGAACTAAATAGACAATTCTCAGTAGAGAATCTAAAATGGCTGAAAGACACATAAGAAAGTGCTCAACATCCTTAGCCATCAGGGAAATACAAATCAAAACAACTCTGAGATACCATCTTATTCCTGTCAGAATGGTTAAAATCAATAACACCAATAACAGTTTATGCTGGAGAGGATGTGGAGAAAGGAGAACATTCCTCCACTGTTGGTGGGAGTGCCAACTTGAACAGCCACTTTGGAAATCAGTGTGGCTATTCCTCAGGAAAATGGGAATCAGTCTACCATAAGATCCAGCAATTCCACTCTTAGGCATATACCCAAAATAAGCACATTCATACAAGAAGGACATCTGTTCAACTATATTCATAGCAACATTATTTGTAATAGCCAGAAACTGGAAGCAACCTAGATGCCCCTCAACTGAAGAATGGATAGAGAAAATGTGGTACATTTACACAGTGGAGTACTACTCAGCAGGGGGAGGGGTGGGGGGACTATGTTATTCTTTTTCACTGCAACTGTGGATGTAAAGAAAGGAAACTATGGATGAACAGCCCACGTGTAGTTTATTGACAGGAAGAGGAGGAAGATGAGGTTGGATTGTCAGCCAACCGGAGAGGAGACAGAGAGAGAAGTGGGGAAGGCTGGACCTTTTAAAGGGAAGACTGGGCATGCGCACTGAGGTTTCACGAATGGGCAGAGTCATCACACAGGCTGTAATGCTTGGCAGGTGATGTGTTGATGATGTAGCATGTTTTCCTGTGTGTGCCCTGCCCGTCATTGGGAGAGGGTCAGCCAGGTGTATATGCTTACAAACCCAGCTGCTGTTTATTATAAAAGGTGGTGAATTGGGCATGGCAGGTTAGGGAAGTAGGGACAAAGAAATCTCAAGGCTGCTTCCTGCTGACCTGAGGGCGTTGACCATCTCTGGGGTCCTGAGAAGGTTTGGTTACTGCCACATCCTTGGGTAGCTGGTTGTTTCATTGCAGTCCAGGCTGTATGGAACTCTCTGGTGCCTCGTAGACATGGCAAGATTTTGGCAGAGCAGAGAAGAAGGCTGAGTTTAGAAAAAAAAATTATTTCTTAGGTCCTGGTATTTGAGGGAAGATTGTAAGATAAGGAAGGGTTTTCCAAGTTGTCCCAAGATGAGGGAAGGCAATTTGGAAGCAGGGAAATGTTGAATATTACCTGGAGTGAATCTGACATGTTTGGATCTAATTCAGCTCCCTGGAACTTACAAGAATCCTTAAAGTTTGTGAAAACATAAAGATTAGAGACATTAGATCAAATCTAGGTGGTATGGAATCTTTCTGGTTACCTTTACCCATGAGGCACAAATATTTGGTGGTCCTTGTGTCTTTATATCCATGGCTTTTAGGCTGGCATTCCTGTAACAACAACTAATCAGTTGGATTAAGAGTTTTAAGTGAGTTATCATGGGATACCAAGGAAATTGATGAGCAGGGTGTAATGAGAAGCAGGGGAGTTTAAATCAGCCTTGTAGAAGTGGAGCCTTATTCTTCTGAAATGGGAGGCAAAGTAGATGATTTCAGTGTCCTCCAAAGCTTAAGGGAACAGGGTCCTGTTGCAGAAACTGTATGAAGGGTGAGTCTCAGGTGGAGAAATAAAGGGCTTGAGGTGGGATAAGTGAATCAGTGGGGAAGGCCCTCAAGTTTAGCTGCTGTTGGAGTGACAAGAATTACTTTGAAGGGGCCCTGCCATTTAGAAGAATAGGGGGCTCTGGTCTGGAGGAGAAAGAAGTACTTGATCCTCTATGTTAATTGGGGAGGTACAGGGGTAGCACATAGTTGAGGTAGAGAGTGGTCAGCAAATTCCCATAGGAGGGAACAGAGATGATGAAGTAAAGGTGTAAGCAGGTGGTCAGGGAGAGGTGAGAGTTTAGGTGAGAGGCCAGGTGTTAGAGCCAGCCACCCATACAGGAGTTCAAAGGGTGAAATGAAAAGTGGTTGTTTAGGTTGAACCCTAAGCCTGAAAAGGGCCAAAGGCAGAAGCTTTACCCAGGCTACGTGAATTTCCTGTGACATTTTAACAAGAACATTCTTTAAAGAACGGTTAGTTCACTCTACCTTCCCTGAGGACTGGAGGTGATAAGGAATATGAAAATGCTAAGGAATATTGAAAGCTTTAGACACGCTTTGAGAGATCTGAGAGGTAAACTCAGGACCATTGACTGAATGAAGAGAGGCTGTAATCTCAAACCGGGGAATAATTTCCCTGAGAAGGATGTCAGAGACTGTCTGAGCTTTCTTGTTAGTAGTAGGAAATGCCTCTACCCACCCTAAGAAAGTATTCACTAGTACCAGAGGGTATTTAACTCACCTGACTGTGGGCATGTGGGTAAAGTCAAGTTGCCAGTCAGTCCCTCGGAGAGAGCCCCTAGCCTGTTGTGTAGGAAAAGGGGAGCTAGAATACCTGGAGTTAGGGTCTGACATCTGACAGGTTTTGCAAGAGGCAATGATAGTTTTTAGGAAATTTAAGTCCTCAGAAGTAGGTTGGAGGTGAGCCTTGACAAACAGAGAAAGATCCTTACTGTTAGGGTGGAAGAGCTGGTGTTAGTAGGACAGAATTTGTCAAATGTCAGGAGGTGGCTGTGAGGATGTCTGTTGCAGTGCATGAACTTCCTGTGGTGGGTGAGGTAGATCTGGGCCTCGGAGGGCTGCAGCCCTCCCTGCTTCATCTGCCCAGTTGTGGCCCTTAGAGATAATGGAACTGTCAATCTGATGTGACCCACAGTGAATAATTCCTATAGCTTTGGGGAGGTGAGAGGTGTTTAGCATGGCCATAATATAACCTGAGTTAGCTATGGATCCTCCTCTTGTAGTAAGTAGCTCATGTTCCTTCCAAATAGCTGCATGGGACTGGAGGATATGAAAAGCATATTTAGAGTTTTTGTAAACATTTAGAGAATGTCCCATGGCATGTGGAAGTCACGGGTGAGGGCTACTAATTCAGCCTGCTGGTTAGTAGTGTGGGCAGGAAGTGCCCATGCTTCCACCACCCTGGTATCTGACACTATGCCATAGCCGGCTTTATGGGTCCCCTCATATAAAAAGGAGCTGCCATCTGTGTACCAGGTATAGGTGGCCTGAGGAAGTGTGCCCTCTTGTATGTGTGAATGATAGGGCAAAAGTTCCTTCAGGGTTTCAATACAGGAATGAGCTGGAGAACAGTTAGTATTAGGTTGAGGTAGGAGATTTGTATCCAAGATGCTGGGGAGAGGGCCATTTGATGGGGAATGTACTGTGTATGTTTATCTTATTGATTGTTAAATAAAGTTCTGTTTGGCCAATGAGACAGCAAGTTAGACAGGACTAGGAGTCAAAGAGGATTATGGGAAATGTAGTAGAGAAGTGGTGATTCAGGCTGGAAGTGACGTAGCAAGGAAAATCATATTTAAGCAAAGGAAACAGGAAGTGTCCCTTTTTCCCCTCGCTTCCTCCAGCGCCAGGATGTGAGCCACCAGCAAGAAGGGACCCCAATAAGGTGTCTGATAAGATAAGTCTTATAAAATATATAGATTTATGATAATTAAGACTGAGCTAACAGATGAGAATCCTAGTCATTAGCCAAGCAGCATTGAACCTAATACAAGTCTTTCTGTGTATTCATTTGGGCCCTAACTCAGGCGGGAGGCTGGCAAAAGGTGCACACGTGGCAGTGGGGCTCAGTGGCTTTGGGCAGAGAGATTTATCGTTAACAGCCATTGGTCAGTGGACTGTCTCAGTGTCCCACGTGACAAGAGGACATCAAACACAGACCACCCTCCAACTGACTTCTTAGCCCTGGCTATGGATGAGGACGATGAATGACCGGGCCCAGGCTCTCTTAACCCGACTACCGTTATCTCTGAAAGGGAGCCCCGGGTAGACATTAGAGTATCAGGGCAGTCCATCTCTTTCCTTTTGGACACCAGTGCTACATACTCAGTCCTAAAGGCATTTTGGGGACCCACCTCTCCTACTCGTCTTCCTATTGTCAGGGTAGGGGGACAGCCTTACTTACCTCAGCGGACTCCACCACTGAGCTGCATTTTTAGGGGGATTCCTGTTACTCATTCATTTTTTTTTGTTATACCAACTTGTCCAGTGCCTTTACTAGGGAGGGATCTTTTAGCTAAGGTAGGAGCTTCTATTTCTTTTGCTCCCTACATTCGCCTGACTCCAGACTCACCACCACCTCCCCTTCTCCTCCTCCTAACTAATCCCTTGGCAGGTTCCAGTATGTTGTTTCCTTTACCAGCCTCTCAGGTAGACCCCAAGGTCTGGGACACCCAGAACCCTTCTGTGGCTAGACACCATCCCACCATTGTCATTCAGTTACAGGATCCCTCAAGGTACCTTGCTCAAGTCCAGTACCCACTCCCACTCCAGAGCCTTAAGGGACTTTAAACCTATTATCTCTGACCTCCTAAAGAAAAAGGGCTTGGTTAGAGGCTGGGGATGAACTGGTGGAGGTTCATCAGCTGGATCTAAGTCAATAAGGTTTACTATGGGCTTAAATTCCATAGCCAGAAGAATTGGGGATGAGGAGGGAGAGAGAGAGTATTTAACAGATAGATAGAAAAAGGCCTGTATATATGGCAACTCCTTCCATCTTCTGGTTTGCTGACAGAAGTTAGATAAATCCCAAAAAACTTCGGGTCTAGAGTCCCATTTTGGAGCCAATGAGACTGGTTCTCTAAGGAATACCTGGGCTATTTTTTCATACTGAGATAAGTGAGTCTGGATGCCTTAACAAATGGTACTAAGTGTAAGTGTTCTAAGTTTTCTAGAAGACATCCCAGTGGAGTGGATGGGCTTATCTCCTTCTTGGTTTATTTCCCATGGGTGAAAAAGTAAAAAACTGGCAAAAGCCCCTCTCTGAATGCTTGTCAGCTTGTGGGGTTGCCGAATGGGCTCAGCCCAATTGACTCTGGGTCTGAATAAAGATTCAGCTCTCCCAAAGAATGAAAAGAAAGCAGAAGAACCCAACAGTCCCACATCGGCTAGCCACCAAGGGAGCAAAGAGCTACTGATGGGGCCACCTGTGAGAAATAAGCCAGGTGTGATTGTCAGCAAAGGGTGTCAACTGTGACCGTGAATATCATGGTTGGGTGCTCCCTCACCTCCAAGAACAGTAGAAGGGTACCAGGCGCTCAACGGTCAATCCTTTGGGTTCAAGGAGATGTTTACGCCAACTGAAAGGGGGTGGCCTTACCAAAAGGGTCTGGTGTTGGATGAAGAGTCCCAGAATACCGGTGAGATAGAGTGTGAGTTGTTGTTCCGTGTGTCAGGGTCCCCTTGCCTTCCCACATGCCCACCAGCAGGTCTTGGGGAAAAAAGACAGGGAGAGAGCCTATCCATGTCCTAGGCACCAATGTTATTCTTTTTCACTGCAGCTACGGCTGAAAAAAAAAAAAAGGAAACTATGAATGAACAACCCACGTGAAGTTTATTGACAGGAAGAGGGGGGAGTTTGTCAGCCAACCCAAGAGGAGACAGAGAGTGAGAAGGGGAGGAATGCTGGACCTTTTTAAAGGGAAGACTGAGCATGCACACTGAGGTTTCAAGCATGCCCAGAGTTCTCAGGCAGGCCTTAATGCATGACTGGTGATGTGGTGATGACAAAGCACATTTTCCTGTGCATGCTCTGCCCGTCGTTATGGGGCAGGGTCAGACAGGTGCATATCCTTTCAATCGGAAACAATGGAATCTTGAAATTTGCAAGGAAATGGATGGAACTAGAAGAAACCATTCTGAACAAGGTAACCCAGTCACAAAAAGACAAACATGGTATGTACTTACCCATATGTGGATTTTAAACATATAGTGAATGATTACCAGCCTACAATCTACACTGACACAGAAGATAGTAAACAAGGAGGACCCTAAGAGGAGTATACATGGTCCCCTGGAGAAGGGGAAAGTGACAAGATCTCCTGAGCAAATTGGGAGGATGGGGTGAGGGGAGAGGGAACTAGGAGAATGAGAAGGGGAAAAGAGAAGGGGTGAGGAGGACATGATGGGTCAGGGAGATTGAGTTGGGGGAAGAACAGAAGAGAACAAGATAAGAGATACTATAATAGAGGGAGACATTATAGGTTTAAATAGAAATCAGGCACTAGGGAAATGTCTGGAGAGCTACAAAGATGACACCAGATAACAATCTAAGCAACAGAGGAGAGGCTACCTTAAATGCCCGCCCCTGATTATGAGATTAATGACTAGTTCATATGACATCGTACAGCCTTCATCCAACAGCTGGAGGAAGTAGAAGCAGACACCCACAGCTAAACCTTGAACTGAACTGACATCCAGTTGCAGAGAAGGAGGACTGATGAGCAAAGGGGTCCATACCAGGCTGGTGAAACCCACAGAAACAGCTGACCTGAACAAGGGAGAGGTCTTGGTTCCAAGACTGATAGCTTAGAAACCAGCATGAGACTGATACAGACCCCCTGAATGTGGGTGTCAGTGAGGAGACCTTGGAAATCTATGGATCCCCTTGAGTGGATCTGTACTCATCCCTAGCATAGGAGGGACATTGGGAGCCCATGCCACATGGAGAGATACTCCCTGAGCTTAGACACAAGGGGGTGGACCTAGGCCCTATCCCAAAGGATAAGTATCAACAGACTTTGAAGACCCCCCTACGGAAGGCCTCACCTTCCCTGGGAACAGAAAGCGAATGGGATAGGTAGGGTGTTAGTTGGGGGGAGCAGGGAATCAGGGGAGGGAGATGGACCTGGGATTGACATGTGAAATAATCTTCTTTCTAATTAAAATAAAAAGAAAAAAAGAAAAAGAAAAAAATATTACCATAGACCTTCACATAGGCTAACAGATTAGATGGAGGCAATTCCTTAATTGAGGTGCCCTCTTTGTAGGTAGCACTAGTTTTTGTCATATGACAAAGACTAATAATATAAATCATGTACCTGGTTTGTCCTCACTTCCTCTACACTTGAGGAATTTTCTTGTGTGGTATATTTTATTGGAAATCTGCCCCAGGCATTTGATGAGCTATTCTACTTTATCAATACTCTTAATTTAAAGATTTGGTTTTTGTATCGTGTCCAAAATCTCTCCTGCATTATATTCTTTTATATTTTACCACTGACCTTTTCTGAAAAATCCAATTTCAATACTTAGTCTTAAAGCACAAAGACTATTTTTCACATGATCCATCCTACTGGTGAGGCTACCCACTAAGCTTTTAATTTGGGTAATTGAATTTTTTCAATTACAACATCATTTTAGTTTGGTTATTCATCATCAATTTCCTCTACTTGTTGAATTCAGTTTTCACATCTAGAATTGGTTTTTTTATGACTTTAAATACCTTTTCTTGTTCTCTTGAGTGGATCCCTATCTTCTTTAAGTTGTTTGCATACAATTATAATTATTCTTGAAAATTATGAGTTACTTCCCAATTATGCTGGCTTCTTTTTTCAACATTATTCATGTTGCTGTGCTGGGACATTCATATCTGATGTTAACTTGCTGTTCAAGATGTTCTTTCTTATTTTTCTATTTCTCATTGAAGTCTCTTTTTCTTCTGTCAATGAAAGAATATGCAATGTTCACAATAGGATTGAGTCACAATACAGATTAAGTATCCATTTCAGTGTAGGACTGATATTTATGTCTAAAGGTTATGTCATCCATTTTCCTGTGAGTGTCAGTGTCTTTCCTGTGTTAGCTCAGGCTCCTAAAGTGGGTCTGCAAATTGTGCTGGTAATTGTGCTGGAATGACATATACCCATGAGTCTTACTCTGGGTAAAACTGTAACCCCTTCATAAGTATTTGACTTGTACACAAATCTGTGGGACTCTCTGTATCTGGGGCCCTGACCTTGAAACAACTCATGTTTCCTCCTGGGACATCCAACAGTCACTACCTAAAGTTATGGAATACACCACCTATTCTTGGCTCCTTCCCTGGAACAAGATCCCATGATGGATTTGCTGATTCTGTCACCCAAGTTATGGAACACCCTGAACCTCTGGGGCACCTGTAGGTCCCTACCTGGCTCTGAAAATTATACCCACAGTTGTCCACAACAATTCTTTTAACATTGTATATTAAAAGCTTCTGAACTGAACTGTAAATATATGAATGACATGTTTTCCACATACTCTTCAAGTATTTTTATAATAATACCCTTCTTCAAATTACACACTCACTTCTGAGAGAAATTAGATCATCAATTTTCATAGGACATGCTTATTATCTATTTCCTTCTTATCTAATATTTTTATATTAACCTAGTTAGTTATCTTTTCACTATATGTGGTGATACCTTATTTGCATATATTTTTATATATACAAGTGCTCTGTAACCATCCTTTGAAGATATCAAGGTTATAATATCTTGGATCCAAGAACAACAAAAAGCCAGTTATTTGAAACTTACCACTAATAAAAATAGATGTCCCGCGCAATCGCCTCGCCAGCAAGAACCACACAGGACATTCGGATCCTTCTGCAGTAAAGCTTTAATGCGTCTTGAGAGGAGAGCATAAGCTTACCAGAGCAGAGACCCCGAGCCAAGAATCCCGTCCCCTAATAAAGGCTGGCAGCCACAGCCTGGGACGTGTCACCCTATGATTGGCTTCAGCTCATCAGGCCATATGACGCCACGGAATAGGCAGAGATCAAGGAATGGAAAATTACCCAGCGCCTGCGCAATAATCTTATTTACATTCAGTGCCTGCAGGCGCCATCATTGTATTGGAGAATGCAGGGACGGATCCCTACATAGTCCTACGTAAAATAATGACAGCAGGGCAATAAGAATAAGAAAACTGTGAAAGAAATAATAAAGAGAAGCAGATAAACTTAAGAATATGGCAATTTTAATAATAGAAATATATGTATATTATGCACAAAGAAAACTGAAGTTCATATTGAATATTCACAGTTGTGGTGAAAGAGGTGTGAAAGATTATCTTTATATAAACTTCAATTATGAATCTTATTAATAATAATGCTTTATTATGATTTTTGATATCCTCCTTTCATGTCCCAAAGTGAAAATCATGTCATAATACTTATTTCTCAAATATATTTTTCAAAGTAGTTTATTCATTCTGTTAATGAGGTTAATAGTTCTCGTGAAAATTATGCTATTCATTAGGGACTAGGAAACTATTAATTTATAGTAGAAGTGATATGCCTAAATTGAATTGTGAAGCTCTGCTGTACCAATCAATAACTCAAGGGACAGCATAAGACAGACATCAAGTTCTTGACACCAACAATGAAGAACCACAATGGTATATTTC
The DNA here is from genome assembly GCF_003668045.3 of Cricetulus griseus. NCBI lineage: Eukaryota > Metazoa > Chordata > Mammalia > Rodentia > Cricetidae > Cricetulus > Cricetulus griseus. The sequence goes on from NW_023276806.1 coordinate 33,999,422, forward strand.
CATTGCTGTATTTACAGAACCATCAATATAAATTTGTCATAAATAGCTTCTTAAATGGGTTGAGCATTTTACTACAGTTGTAAAGTATTCACATGTACACGCATGCTCTTTTATATTGCAGTATCTATAATATATTTTGTAATAACAGATTCTAAAGAACTCATTTCAAATTTATATTGATTTATTCTTATTTAATAAGGTGATTTTAGATAAATTTTTTGAATGAAAAATTATATCCTATATTAATTTTTAGAATTATATGGAAGTAAAAACATAACTTTCTTAAGATGGTTAATTTTGTAAATATGTGTATTCTCAGAACAATATAGTTTGATATAGAAAAAAAATGCTATAATGAATTCTTATATAAATTTTTATCTTTATCAAATCCCAAATAAATAGGTAGGTAAGTATAGTCAATGCATAAGTATCAAAATTACAATTTTCAGAGTCACCCTATCCTCCCACGGAAGAGAAAGCAAAGGGGAGAGAAATAAAAACCTGAAGGATAGTGTGAGGAGAGGGAGTATAGGGGTGAAAAGCCTCAATACCCATTTATCTTTCTGTGAATTTCAGACTCACTGACCAGGAAAATGAGGACTCTACACTTTCGTCCCTTCCCTGCGTTGTCACCATACTTGGAATAGAAATTCAGGAATGTGGAACTTGTAACTGACTTCCAAGTAATAGATACAAAAATAGTCCCACTTTCCTTCTGTCAAGGGAATGGAGTTATAGACAAAGAAGTCTCCTAGGCCAGAATAGGATAAAACCCAATATCCCACAAATCCAATGATTTTTGTCTTTCAAACTGCAAATCTTTGAAATGTCATCTTCCCCTACATCTTGGCTAATACAAAAATCAGTCTTGGAGAAAACTTGAGGCCTTGGCCCATATTCTAAAACAATGCCCAATAGGACCTCTCAAAGGTAATTTAGCACAGGCTTTATCATTTGTTTATTAGATTTACAAAAAGTCAAGATTGCTACAAACCTGGTGGGAAGAAAATTTGAATTTCTACCTCTGCTGGTTAGCCCAAGTTACAAGTAAACTCATCTTATCATACTAGGTTTCTTCTTAATTTCATGTGAGATGTAGTATACAGTAGTATTTTTTCCATCTCTGCAACCAGATACCAGGGTCCATGATGTATGGGTTTGGCCCACTGTGAGTCAATAATCTGACAGCTGTAGATAAGGTGAGACTTACACTCTGTCTATAATTCTGTACCAGAAAAAAAATGGACTTTGACTTTTTCAACTTAGGTGGTCAAATTTTTGTTTTCTTTTTCTTGATGGTGTGGGGATCATAGAGCAAAGACACCAAGGAACAATGTAGGAGATAGATGAATATTTATGGCTAGCTTCAAAGGTCACATAATGTCTTTTATATTGCATCTAGTAGTTGAAACAGACAGATACCTACAGAAATTCAAGGGGGAAAGTCCCCATGTTTTAGTGGAAAGTTGGATAAGGAACATGCGGCAATATAACGAATCTTTAACATCCAAAAATATTTCCTGGGACACATTGTGTAGCAGACGTTTCCTGGGGTGGGAATATGGGTGAGGGGTTCTATACAAGTGGCAGGGATAACACAAAAGCAGTTAAATCATCAGAAAGCTTCCAATTTTTTATTCTCCCAGACATGTGACATTTTGTGACCTTCCATTTACCACCTGAGGTTTAAGGATTGGGAAGGACTTAGAAAAATGTATCCAACTTGTGAGGGTTTTGTGAGTCATGCAACAGTCCTGTAAGCCTTTTGAACCTGGAAATCCTCCCTATTGTTTCCTTCAGGGAATGTTAATAAATTTAATATGATGTGGGTTTTTAAGGATGATCACAGCTGCTCTGTTTCAAGTTGGAGATGATTTTGCCAAACACAGAGGACAAGCTTTGAGTGTGTTTGATGTAAAGAATTGTGGCATTACTGGGACTAGCTGGCATTTCCAAGTTCCAAGTTCATTTTCATGTGGCTTGGTATTCTTGTGGGACTCCATCATTGGGAATAGGGTCTGTCTCTGTGGCCTGTGTTTGGGACTCTCTCCTCCTACTGGGTTAAATTGTCCAGCCTTAATAGGAGAGGAGGAGCCTAGTCTTACTGCAAATTAATATGCTTATGGCTGGCTGATAAACATGGAAGGTCAGCCCTTTTCCAAAGACAAAAGAGGAGTAGATGAGGGAGGAGGATCTTGGTGGAGGGACTTGGGAAAAGGGAGGGAGTGGAAAATATGGTCAGGCTGTCAAAATTAATTAATTAATTACTATAAAAATAAAAGAATAAAATATATGCTCTCCGAGGGCCACATTTATAAGTGTAGCTGGTTGCAGATTACTCAGAAAACTTTTGTCCTAAGAGACAAACAATGCTGCAGAACCTTCCATTGAGTAAATGATGCTGAGATCATACAATCCCTATTAAGTTACTAGAATTTGGTTACAATAGCTCATATCAAGAATCCAAAACTAAGAGATACAGATTGAAGGAGAAAAAAAAGCAGGATACACACCCTTAAATAGTGATCCCATACACTACAAATCCTTCCTAATCTGATTTTATTCACTAGAGCCAAAGCACAAATTGGAGTTCAGTTAACAGAGTTAACAAAGTGTTCATCCCTACAGTAATGTGTAATCTCACTTCTTATATAAACTACAACCCATCTTGTAGGTATATCACTCTTTGTTTTATATTGTTTAAAGTCTATGTCATTGTGCATGTTCATGCAGATAAATATGTTTCTGTACAAGGCTGTATGTACACATTGAGGCCAGAGAACAACCATACCTCTGCTTTTCATTTATATGTCCCGTATTTATACCATTTTCCCTTTCTTCTTCCTCCTACTCTTCCCATGTACAAAACCCTCCTCCTGCTCCCTGTCAACTGGCATCTTTCTGACTTAACATATATGTGGTGTGTGTGTATGTGTTGCATATATATATATATATATATATATATATATATAGCATTAGAACAAATAATTTACTTAAATCACAATTTATAAAATTTAATATGTTAATTTACAATGAATTTATATGCATAAACTACTGAGTCCATTTAGTGTTTTCATATGTAAATGCTTTCAGGGCTGATCACTTGGTATCAGATAAACAGTTAAGGTGCTCATCCCTTAAGAAGACTGGCTCTCCTTTAGTCAGTTGTCACTAATTGCCTGTAGCTCTTCTTGCACAGGTGGAACCTTGTGAGATTTCCTTCAGTCATGTCATTATGTCAATTGGTGTTATCCTTGTTATGGTCCTATTTAGGTATAATTCATATTGTTGAAATTTCATCTGTATAACTTCTCTGTCATATCTAGAAGACAAAAGTATCTCAACAACATCTACTGTCTCTTCATCTTAAATATAGGAGTTTGTTGTGGATGTATTAACTTGGACTGTATTAATTTGGGCACCCCAAGTACAATTGTTCTCTGCAGTTTACCCAGTTGTGGTTTTCTGTAATTGTCTCTTTCTGCTGCCAACTGAAGCTTTTGATGATGGGTAATAGTTAGGGGGGATAGGGGAGGAGGGGAGGGAGATGGAACTGGGATTGACATGTAAAACAATCTTGTTTCTAATTTAAATAAAAAATGAAAAAAAATTGTTCATAAATTTCATTTTCCTAAAGCTTCTCTGTTAATAAGAAACCTGCCATTGTAATGACTGATTTTGTTGGTAATTTAAATGAACAATTATAACACATAACAGTGAATATAACCTAGTGAAGTTGCAGAGAAGGGGAGTATTGAAAAAATACTCAAATTTACAAAATTTTTAGTGAATTATGAGAACAAAAATAATGTTTCTTTATAATGATGGCTTGCAACTCTGTCTTAAAAAAGTTATTGTACATATTTATGACCTAATAATTCAAATATGCATAAACAAATATGGGAGAGACAAAACTTGTGGCAACATTTTTATTTAACTAAGAAGTACTGGTATCAGTTCTTAAAGGAGCAAATATATTCATTATTTAAAATAAGCATGTGGGGGACACTAAAGAATGAAACTAAAACTTTTCTTCTATAGCATTATGCATTTCATTTTCTAACTTTTAATTTATTTTAATGGCTAGTTAATTTATCAAAGCCTTTGTAATGCCTACATCTACATTTTCTTTGTAAATTCTGAGGGTAGTTTTGTAACTTACTTTGTATAGCCATGAACACACAGGCGACAGCTCACTGAACAGAACATGAATAGTGTAGTCATGAAGATCAACAATTAATAAATGGAGCCTTACAAAACTGAAAAGTTTCTGTAAGGCAAAATACACCTTCAATAGAACCAAACAGCAGCCAACAGAATGGGAAAATATCTTCACCATCCCTGCACCTGATGGAAGGCTATTTTCAAAATATATAAATAACTCAAGAAGTACACATAAACAAACCAAATAATCAAATTAATAATGGGGTGCATATCTAAACAGCAATTCTTAACAAAATAATCTCAGATTACTCAGAAACACTTGAAGAAATGTTCAACATCCTTAGTCATCAGGGAAATGCATATTATGACTCTGAGATTCCATCTTATACCTGTCAAAATGGCTAAGATCAGAAACACAAGTGACAGCTCATGCTGGAGAGGATGTGGAGCAAGAGGAACACTCTTCCACTGCTGATGGGAGGGCGAATTTGTGTAGCCACTTTGGGAATCAGTGTGGTGATTTCTCAGAAAACTGGGAGTAGATCAACCTCAAGATCCAGCTATACCACTCCTGGGCATCCTGAAAGATGCTGTATCCTACCGCAGACATACTTGCTCAACTAGAAACTAGAAACTAGAAACATCTGAGACACCCCTCAACCAAAACACGAATAAAGAAAATGTGGTACATTTACAGCGTGGAGTATTGATCAGTTTTTTTTTTTTTAATAGCAATGTGAATTGTGCAGGTAAATGGATGAAACTAGAAAAAAATCATGCTGAGTGAGGTAATCCAGATCAAGAAAGACAAACATGGTTTATACTCACTTATAAATGGATATGACCTGTTAAAGTAAGGATAATCATGCTACAATCCACAGACATAGGGAAGATAAATAAGTAGGAGGATTCAATGTTGGTGGGGTGCACAAATTTCTCTCAGAAAAGAAATAGAATAGATATTGAGGGTGGAGGTCCTGCAGAATGGGAAGAGGAGATTTCAGTTTGGGAGTGGATGAAAGGAGAGAATGCTGGGAGAGATAACTGGAATTGGGGGCAATTTTGGAGCAAGGTAGAAACCTAGTGCAGTGGAAACTCCCTGGAATCTATTAGGGTGACCCTAGGGTGACTCTGGTAGTTGGGGATACAGAGCCTGAACTGGCAGTCACCTATAACCAGACAAGTCTTCCAGTGAAGTGATTGGGACACCAACCCAGCTACAAAACCTACAATTTGTCCTTCCAACAAGAAGTTTTGTGGTAAAGATGGCACAGAAAGTGTAGGAGTGGCCAACAAATAAATGGTCAACTTGAGACTCATGCATGGTAGAGAACACATACCTGACACTGCCTGAAGGACCAGATACCAGATGGCCCAGGATAGAGACCTGGGATGGAACCAAACATCCAGGCCATTAAAAAATGACAGAAATGATTCCTATTGATATTTTGCTATACTTGTAGACAAAAGTCTGGCATAATCAACTATCAGAGAGGATCAGTCTAGCACTATTGGAAACAGATGCTGAGACTCACAGCCAAACATTAGGTAGACTGAAGAAGGGGAGAAAGGATTGTAGGAGCCAGAGGGGTCAAAGACACCACAAGAAAATCCAGGACTCAGGGACTCAATAAGACTTAACAGACAAGGATGGAGTCCATATGGCTCTCTTCATGTGTTATAGTTGTATAGCTTGGTATTTTTGTGAGACTCCTAACAGCAAGTGGAGTCTGTTTCTGATGCTTTGGGACCCTTTGCTTCTTACTGGATTGCCTTATCCAGCCTTACTATGAGGGAAGGTGCCCAGTCCTATTTCAACTTGATATGCCATATTTAGTTTATATCCCTGGGAGGCCTGTCATTTTCTGAAGGGAAATGGCAGAGTGGATGGGGAGCGAGACAAAAGATTGGGAGGAAAGAAGGGAGGGGAAACTGCAGTCAGGATGTAATACATGAGAGAATAAATCATTAGAAAATGCTGTTGTGTTTTCAATTTGTTAGGAGTAGTATAAAATCCTTGAATTTGAAAGTTACTAATCAAAACATTGATAAAGACACACATTTGTTCTTATTGATTTAAAAAAACATGCTAACCACATAGTTTATTTTTGATATAAATTATTCGCCTTTATCTATCATTTCTTAGCTACTAAGGAGTGAAAATTTTTGCCAGGTATTGGGAATTTTTTTCATCTTTAAGATTTATTATTTTTTAATGTGCATGTGTCTTTAAGCGGCATATGAGTGCACATCCTTGTAGAAGTCAGAAGCATTGGGTCTTCATGAAGCTGTGGTTATGGTTGATTGCAGTCATCTGGCACTGTTGCTGGGACCACACTAGGGTCCTCTGTAGGAGCAACATGTGCTCTTAAGTTCTGAGTCATCATCCTTTCACTACAGAAAATATTTTGTTAGTGATTATCTATACCATATTCAGTGATTCTAGATTCTCTGACGTTTTTACTTCTGTGTATGCTGTCTAGCACTTATAGGGTACCCTATTACAAGACCCCTGCAAATTAATCTCCAAATATATGACACAAGTGGAAAGGCCAGTTGCTATCAATCCCTCAAACAAAATCCAAGAATTTATGCAATAAGCAGCCTTTACACCTGTACTAAAGTGACAATAAATTGTAAAAGAATATTAAAGCATTAAATAATAAAAATAAATTAAATATGGATTTGTACATTATTTAAATAATTTTACTGAAAAATTATTTTATTTCAGAATTATAAATTAGGGATATTTTATCATTTTGAAAGGAATAATATTTATCTTTCAAACTTTAGTTTAAAACTAGGCAATGATATTCTTATCACATACAAAAATACTACACATCTTGGGATAATTAAATTCAATGATAAAATGTCATTTGTCTATTCTTTATTGTAGTGAATTCAGGTGATTCTAGTGACTTTCAGAATGAAGGAGTCTTTAACAAGAACAGGGAAAGACTGCATAATTAAAGAGGGAAAGAGAAGTTATTTTGCTGAACAACATGCTGTCAAGCCGATGTATAGAATAATATTGGAATAAGGCTTTATTCCAAATGACTACATGTTAGTACTTTGACAGAGACAATAATGTCATTGTAATCATTCTATCAAAATACTTACAAAATTGAATGGTATTTTAAAAATCACATTGGCCAACAGATATGAAGAGAGAATAGCAGAAATTATATGTCTCAGTGTATTTGTTTACTTAAGATGTTCACAACTGTTTAAAAGTAAAATATGCACATTTATATCTCAGTATACATACATATATATTTTTAAAGTTATATTTATATTTTACCAAACTCAAATTTAAAAATCCATTAGAAAACATTTTAGGTTAAACAACAAAATTAATTAAATTGTGAACTTGCTGATATATAGCCAGTTTGAATTTAAAATGAATGATATATTTGAGAATTATAAAACCTATATTTTAATATTAAGTTAAATTGAATAAAGATTTTACTGTTGTTTATAAAGATATAATAAAATAGATAACAATTATTTTAAAGGAAAGTATTTCTTCTTAAAACCAGAACACACTGTAACAGGAGTTCTTTTTATCAAAAGATATTGTGAATAATATGTTAGAGGTAAAATTTATCCCACTCAATAGCTCTGTCTAGGAGCTAATATTGATAAAACTGCTTTAAAATGTATGCAGTGCCATTGCTTTCAGATAGGAAAACAAGTTTTACATTCAGTAAAATAACTGTAGCACTCACCAATTAATTAGACTTCTCTAAAGTTATCCATTATACTTACATAATAGAACAGTTTTATCCATATGATTCAAAACAAAAAATAACATTCCCAATATTATGCAACTATTGCATTGGTCTATATATTTTAATTTCCACAGTATCTTATAATGCATGTCAGAAGATACACATGTACTCAGCAGTGATTCCCATACCCATTATGACTCAGCTAAATACATTGGATGTGAGTGAATGAAGGTCTCTGTACATGCACACTGTGTTGCTCACATCTAAATATTAATTTGGTGGTAGATTTTTAAAAATTATTTGCTTTTAAGGAACAGAGAACTCTTTAAGCTCTTTCCATTCATAAACTGGAAGCTTAACTGAATGGTACTCTGAGTGTTCCCTTTTCTTTGTTCTGGGGCAGATTAGGCCTCTCCCTAATGGCACTAATCTCAATAACTGTTATAGCCTCTCTTCCAAAACCATAGCTTCCTGGTCTTGTGGGGTTTTTGTTTGTTGGTTGGTTTTCTCTCAAAAAAGTGTATTTATTTTTAAATTTCCTTCTTCCTCACTTGTCTGTTTTCATTGTTAACATTATAGCAATGTTGGTACACATTCAAATTTAGGATATCTTAAAATTTCCTTCACTCAAGAAATGAGTCCATTACTTCTAATTACGTCTCAGACAAGTTCTTAGACCAAGGTAAAACAGCAGACAGATCATTTTGCTCTCAAACTGTTCCCGTCCAGGTACCCATTATCATGGCCCATTAAGCTCTGCTCACAGCATTCAACTGACTTCTAGCCAAAAGTTCCAAAGTCTTCCACAACTCTTCTTAAACACAATGGTTGGGTTCTTCAGTGGAACAGCCCCATCCTAATGATGACATTTTACTTATGTCTTCTGGTTGTGTGATAAAGCACCATAACGAAAAGTGATTTACAGAAGGACTTCATGCTTGGCTTAAGGCTCCACAGTGATAAGATTCTATCATGCTAAAAATATGCAAAAACCTGCAGGCATTGCACAGGAGCAGGAAGCCGACTGACCACACCATTATCAAAAGCATGAAGTAGCATGGAAATGGCATGTAAACTTGCACAGATTTTGTTTTTCCTGCAAGGCCACACTTCTGAAGCCTACTAAGACAATGTCACCAACTATGACCATGTTTTGAAATTCCTAAGCCCATGGGAGGCATTTCTTCTTTAAACCATCACAACTGATTTCATTGACTGATAACTGTTATAAGGAGTGCTTTTGTTATTATGTTATTTGTTTATACACATATTTGCTACATGTGAGTGTTGATATTTATGATGTGTGGTACACACATGGTTTAGTCTGCCAGTAGATATTAAGGGATGACTTGAGGGTGTCATTTGTCTCCTTGTTCTGAGATTGAATTTAAGTCATAGGCCTGGAGTAAGGGATTTTTATCACCTTGATGGCCTCTAAAGTTCACTTTTGATAGAGATGGGTTTGTTGCTGTTGTTGTTTTGTTTAAATTCTAAGGAAAAATTCTTGAACATTGTGTTTTGTGAATAAAATTTGCCTGAGTAAACATGTTTCCCTTTATTGAAGAGGTATTTTAAACCCCCTCACTGGTCCCCCCCCCCATGGATTGTCTTTTCCTTTTCAGTGTAGAAAGAAAAAAGATAAATAAAATCTTTTCCGTTTCTGTGTGAACATTGAAGTCACTAAATTTGTTTCTTAGAGTTTTATTCAACTTCCTACTTTCCTCAAAGGAATAAAATGAACAATCCTCAAATGAAACACAACAGGCATCATTTGACAACTCACAATTTCAGCATTTTCCCTTTCTATCTTGCCTTCCCTCTCTCCTTTTCCTTCCTGTTCTTTCAACAGGTTTGTCATTTCCTATTTTCCAGACATTCCCATGCTATATTCTATGATATGGGCAGGACATCCTATCCATTTAGAGCCTAGGCAACTGGAGTTTCAACTCAATGTTTTCCATCTCCCTTAGAATTGCTTCCATGATTTATCAAAGTATTGCACATATTTTACCTAATCCTCTATTCAGGCTATGCTGAATAAATCTCTAATGAAAACTATTCCATCTTGACCAAAAAGTGAAGCCAGCTCAATCACTGTGTGATAGTTTGGGATCAAGTATTTCACAGCTTGAGGAAGAACTAGCCACTGCTTCATAGTGAACACTAAGTGGTAGAATATCTTCTCAAGCTGAGCCAAAATTATGTTTCCATAGCAACAACCCCTTTTAACTCCACATTAATATTACATAAATCAGTTCATTTCATTAACTGTAAACTCACCTAAATCCACATCATGTATGTAACTCATACAAACGTATTATCAAATAACTATTGGATTAATTGAAAAACATGTAAGTGAATTCAGCCAGAAACATCACAATCAATATTAAGATCATGGAAAGCCTGAGAGACAAAATAGGGTGTCCTAGCAAGGCATAAACGCTCTGCTGGGCTCATGTCCTATGTCCATGTTGCACTTTACAGCTTATCATTGTACTATTGTGTATCTGTCACTTTATATGAATTACACTTCAAACCTATTAGGCCCCAAATTGGAGAAACATCACGTGTTAGCACAGGTTTCTTAGTTTATATCGGATAAAACAATTTATTCTTTGCTGATGGCATCATTTTGCACACACTTTTATGTGGTTTTACATGTGTTTGAACCAGGATTTTTTGAAGAAATAAAATAATATGTGACAGTACATGAGAGTAATGATTGGATTTAACTTATAAAACTACATGTAATTAATCAAATAATTTAACACTATATTAACTATTTTGATCTTCTAAGTATGGGTACCCTACATTGTTTCTTTAACAAATTCTGTACCTTGTAAGTATTAATTCCATTGAGAGAAACTATTAAAATATTCTTAATATCTTCAGTAAGACATAATAACCACCTTATTTTACAATAATCATGCTATATATTAAGATATTAACTTCAGGTTAAGTTTTGAACATCATAATTTCCATTTCCATATAATATTTGACATAATTTCCTACTTACAATCTATCATACACTACAGTAGTTGAACCGTATTTCTTCTATTGCAATTAATTCATTTTATCTGTCTCATTAAAATGCTAAGTTCTAATAATGATCTTTTAATTAAAGGTTAAATTACATTTTACTCAATACACTATCAGTTTAATGAGCTCCAAGACAAACACAGGTACTTTGTCAAGAGAATAAAATGTACTTGTGTAATGAATTAAATCATTCTCTATTTCATGTGCATTAAGACATGTTTATCTTTCATTTCCTACTGAACACAGTTTGAGAGGTTTATATATGTGTGTGTGCAAATAATATTATGATATGTTTTTAATTACTATGAAATATTTTTCTAACATTCTTTAAAAGTGTTTGTTAACAGCCAGCCAAATGTTTAATTAATATAAAAACACTTAAATTAACAGTAATGATGACCCCTGTTTCTACAAGTGCTGGCAGATAAGCAAAGCTTCCATCTGGAACTAACATAAACACTGTGTTGTGTCAAAACTGAAACCTCAGTTCTTTCCTGTTTTGTGTTTTGAGGCATGAGCTCATATACCCCAGGCTAGCCTCAAAATTATAATGTAGACAATGATGATCTTTAACATCTGATCCTCCTGCCTTTACCTGGAAAGGGCTAGGATTTCAGGATTGCAAACCCACACCCAGTTTTTATGCAGTAATATGGATTGAACCTAGGGCTTTCTGCACCCAAGGTAAGCACTTTACTAGCTAAATCTTATCCTCTGTCCCTTTTCATTTTTTAACCTTATTCTAGATGTGTAAATCCAGCATTTCTAGGTGTTTTTCTTCAAAAAATAATAAAGCATAATAATGTATTACAGATCATATTTTTTCTAAATATTTATTCTTGCTGCCCTCACAAGGGCACTACTGTTAACCTTAACAACATCTTTCATGTAATGACTTGGTCTGTTTGCTTTCATTTACTTAATGTTCTATTGAACTAATTTTCATTATGTATTTCATTTACTTCACTGCAATCATTTCCCATGTTCTATATCCACTTACTTAGTTTTCCAGAGTGAAAATAATCTTATATAGGCTAAATCTGTTGCAACCTAAAACTCTTAACTTATATAGAAGAAACTGGCATCTGAATGACTAGCCCAGTTGGAAATTTATTTTGTCCATATTAAGCAGGCCACTCATTCTCTGAATGTCCACTGTCTTTCCTTGTAGGTTGTTCTCTGCCTTTCCATAGCAATTTTTCAAACATTCTCAACTCCACTCATCTTCCTAATCATTATAATTATCCAGAAGTCTTTGCTGTTTTGTTTGGGCAATAAGAAAAAGTAGATGGACAATAATGTGGTTTCTCATAAATATAAGAAATAACCAAAATATTTTTATCTAGTATCACTCTATACTTCAACCTTCCAGTTTTGTAATATGAATGTGTAGGTATGATAGTAGCTTTTCGAAGTTAAGGTTGATACAGTAGTTAGTTTATCATTCTCTGTGCTATATGTTGGTGAGAAAATTAGAAGAGGTGTATATGAAGTCTTACAGGAATTTATAACATATGGTGGGGGTTCAAGACACTTAGTATTTACTGTATTTGGTCTAAGGATACCTGGATCGCTTGATGAGTTAGTGAACTGACACTAGAGAGAAATGACACTGCAGAAACAATATGTTAGTGAGAATTCAGATGGAAGATGAACAATGTGCATCAAAGAAGAGAACAGTGTAGGAATCAGTCAGTACACCTTTGCTGCACTGCGAGCAAGCCACTGCTACAAGTGTTTGTGAAACTCAAAAGGAAGGGTCCCCTGCATGATCCATATTTTTTTCTAGGATTCATAGGTTTACTATTTTAAAAGTACAATTATGCAAATGTTTGATTTTGGATATGTCTAGACTCATTTATGCCTGTTACATTGGCACATACCAGCATCATTAGTCTGCCCTTATCTTAAATTCTTATGAGAGTTATTTCCCAGCTTCTTTCTGGCAATAACACCAGAAATGTCAGGTTTCATCAGCACTCTAAAGTTGTTGTGGCATCACGGTCCATCTTAGATGACTACCCAGCCTGTGCCAATAACTAAGATACTTTGTAATTGGTAGATGCCTTATTAGTACAGAAATCTTATCAACCATCTTGTCTTAAGTAGATAAAAGTCTGTTGAGTAAGGCTTCAATTTTCATTCAGTGTGTCAATTTTCTGTTTTTTTTCTTTCTCATTGTGGCATGTGGGCTTATTGTTATGTGGGATTCATCTTATCAGTACAACATGAAAACACATTTAGGTATATGCAGTGCTTTTTGAAATTTCTATTAACTGTACCTTCTTACTTTTAACATACAACAATGCATTAATCTTTTGCTGTTTGGCATATGTGGAGGTAATTATAACACCATATTTTTATGCAAGCCATACTGTAAATCACTGTCAAATCACAATACTGATTTCTGTGCTATAAATATAAATGTTTCTTTACTCTTATCAGTGGTACATCTAGTTGTGTTTAAAAGCATTGTCCACTATATACAACAGATGCAAAACAGAACAGAAAATGGGCAAAACATAGTAAATAATAATTCATGTTGGGAATATAGGGACCCACCCATTGGTGTGTATGCAGCTAGCTTGCATGGACAACTCTGTGAATCAAGATTATTTAATATTTTATGTTTTCATAGAATAGTAGTATTTATGACAATAATGTAATTTGTAGTTTTGTATCCATTTGTTTATTAAAAAGTTATTTACATGCAAATGAAATAATTATCCATTTAGTAAAATTTACATGATAAAATTCCATTAAAATCATGGGTTTTATTCAGACAACTTTTGCCTATCAGTAAGTCATAGAGTAATTCCTTCATATTTCTTCTCACAATTTCAAAGATTTAGGTCTTATTTTGATACCTTTTTGTACATTTTCCTGGATATTATGATGGATAAGATATAAGGACTTAGATCTATCCTTCTCCGTGTGGATATTCAATATTCACCATTGTTTTTTCCAAAAGGCATTACTGTCCAAAAGGTTTTAGGAAAATGTTTTCAGTTTTTGAACTTTTGTAGTGAATGGATGCCGTACTTTGTTAAACACCTTTGTGCTTCTATTAAGAGGATAATGTTTGTGGTATTTTACATTTATAGTCTTTTATATGTTGTACTAAATTTGAATCTTTGTAATGCAGTGTATATTTTCATTTTTTAATTAAAAACAGATTTTTTCAAACAATATATACTGATTTGGCTTCCCCTACCCCAATCCTTCTAGATCTTCCTACCTCCCTACACAACCAAATCCATATCCTTTACACCATTACTTTAGATTCCTGCTAAGCAGGAATTAGATTAATCTATTATCACTATTATTATATTACTTTAGATTCCAGGAATCTAAAGTAATATAATAATAGTGATAATAATGATTATAATAATAATAATAATAATAAAATAAAATAAAAACCAGAATGGAAAAAAAAACAATCAAATGAACAGGAAATATAGCCAAATAAAAAGGACCAGAAAAACATATAGACATAGAGATATACACATTCATATACACAGAATCCTGTAAAGACACAAAATCAGAAACAATATATAAGCAACAGAGCTATAGAAGGAGAAAACAAGGCACCTGACAAAGCATTATGACATAATACCCTCCAAAATCAATTAGTTTATTTTGTGTTGGCCATCAATGGCTAGGCATGTGGCCCGCCCTTACTTTTGACTTGCATGTTCAATAAGACTCCATTGGTGAAAAGTAATTTTTCCTATGTGAGTGGTTATCATTTGAAGACAGCTTCTGTATTAGGATAAGGGCCTATGTGCACTTCCCCTATTGGCACTGGAACCTGAGAACTATGCAGGCCTACACATGATGCCACAGTCCCTTTCAGTTCATATGTGTGTTGTCCATGTTGTGATTAGTAGGCCCTGATTCCTTGTTGTCTTTCACCCTCTCTGATTCTTACAGTGTTGTGAAATACTATCTTAAGATGTCTTACATTTGTTTATGCTATGAAACATTTGTTTTAATGATGCAAATATGTGTTGCATTTTTTAAAAAATATTGCATCTGTTTTAACTCAGTGAAGGTGTAATTCTTTGCCTGTCTAAAACACCTGATGGTCTAATAAAGAGCTAAACAGCAAGGCAGGAGAAAGGATAGGCGGGGCTGGCAGGCAGAATGAATAAATCAAAGAGAAATCTGGGAAGAGAAGGAGAGGACAAGAAGGATAGAACAAGAAGATGAGGACACTAGGTGCCAGTCATCCAGCCATACAGCCAGCCATGGAGTAAGAGTGAAAATAAAATGTACAAAGATATACAGAAGTAAGGAAAGGAAAAGGCCCAGAGACAAAAGGTAGATGGATAATTTAAGAAAAGCTTTCTATAAACAAGCCAAGCTAAGATTGAGCATGTATAATTAATAATAAGCCTCCATGTGATTTATTTGGGAGTTGGGTGAAGGGCCCTCAAAACAGTAAAGAGTAAAAAGAGATAAAACAACCAGCAACACTACAGCCTTCACCTCTTCTCCCTTATAGTTCCCTTAGACCTGAAGGGAGGGATTTGATTGAGACATCCAGTTTAAGGCACAGTATCCCAAGGTCTCTTACTCTCTGTACATTTTATAGTAGTGAGTCTTTGATTTGTTCTCATCT
Organism: Cricetulus griseus; assembly: GCF_003668045.3. NCBI lineage: Eukaryota > Metazoa > Chordata > Mammalia > Rodentia > Cricetidae > Cricetulus > Cricetulus griseus. Next base: position 34,014,980 of record NW_023276806.1, read on the forward strand.
ATTGCAAGAGGGTGTGTCTCTGATGATGGCTGAGCAAGACACTGTTCTATGAGTACAACAAATTTTGTTAGGAGTCATTTTATTGCTATGCCACTTTACTGCAACAGCAATATTTGGTTTTTCTCTAGGTCTTTGACCTACATAGCATCAGGTTCTTGCCCTCCTGAACAGTGCTGTGTGTTGGTTCTATCTAATAGAGTGGGCTTCAAATCCAGTCAAATATTGGTAAGTTTTTGTCACATGCTTTGTGCTACTGTTCCAGCAGCACATCTTACAAAAAAGGTCACCACTGTTGATCACAGAAATTATAGCTGGATTGGTGTTTGCCTTTCTCCTCTTGTAGCATCGAGAGTTCATTCTAGTACCATAAACACTAGTAATACTGTGTAATATTCTGAAACATTCTTAAATGTGGTATCGAAATATTTTATTGAGAATGTTTGTTTGTATGTTCATCAAGAATATAGCTTTGTTGATCTTTCTGGTCTTATCTACTTGGGTGTTGGAGTCACAGTGCTTCATAAAATGACTTCTGTGATGTACCTTCTCTTTTGGCTTTTAAAAATCATTTAGGAATCATTTGTGTTAGATCTTTAATTTTTCCTCCAGGATTTTTATAATAAAGGGATATTGAACTTTGTCAAAGAGTTTTTCTGCAACAATTGAAATAATTGTGTGTCTTTTGTCCTTGAGTTTTGATTCATTATTTATTAATATTTGTGTTCCTAGGTTCCCCCTAAAGCTCAATAAGTTAGATATTATTGATGTTATTTAATTGTTTAATATAGAGACTCTATTAAAGTCTATATTAAAAGTTTACTTCATACTGAAAGGAACAACTAACATAGTGAAGAGGTGGACTACAGAAAGAGGAAACAACATAATTGATGTTAGCCTTCTGTGTGTGCATAGTATATAGTATTCCATATGGCATAGTGAATGTAGTCTTCTGTAGGTAGAAGGAACAATCAATGACATAGTGAAGAGGGAGACTGTACAGTTCAAGAAAACTTTTTCCAAAAGCACACCAAACACATATTATATGAAGAACAGCAAATCTTCGACAAAATTTATTATATAACTCTAGCCAGAAAATTTCCATCAAAACCCCCCAGAGATTTCAATGAAAGAACTATATGAACAGCTAATAAATACATTAAAATAATTTCAGTATCTTTAGCCTTTAGGAAAACACATATCAAAACACTATTGACACTTTTTCTCACTCCTCAAAAAATAATTAGAAATAAAAATAAGGACTTGAAAACTCAAAATATTGCTATACTATGGAGTTGGGAAAGGAGGAAACTAAATAACAGCAAGGTGAGTTTGATCTTGAAATTCATGTATTTCATGGTCAAAATAAATCCGCCTGTGTGCAATGAAATATATTAATAAAAATGTTGAATCACTTAAGTGCACCAATTTAAACTGGAAAATATACGTGGAGTTACTGTGTATGTACCACTTTGCCATACCGTGGATCTTTGGGGTGTTCCATGAACATGCCATCCATAATGAATGTATTTTGAGATACAAACATATTTAACATATATCTCACAAATTAAAACTCCAGAAGTATGAACAAAGTAAAATTCATGCTTTAAATTTTAATGGGACAGGTATATACAATGTCATAAATATATAATTCAGAAGCCATATATATCTTCCCTTTCATGAAACTTATTTTATGCTTAATTAGAAATTAAGCTAAATTAATAATTATGCTAAAGTTTTATTATTAATCCTGGAATATGAAATTTTACCAGCGGTTTCCTCTAAGATAAAACCCTCTATCAGACTAGAGAAATGGCTTAATAGTTAAGAGCACTAGCTGCTCTTTCTGAAGACCTGTGTTCAGTTCCAAGCACGCACACGGCAGTTTGCAACTGTCTGTAACTCCAGTTCAAGAGGATATGATGTTCCTTTCTAGCCTAGGTGGGAACTCCATGCATGTGGTGCCAGACATACATGTAGTCTAACACCCATACAAATAAAATAAAAAGAAATAAAATATGAAAGTTTGTGTTTAAAAAAAAGAAAACCCTCTATGTTGGAAGGAAACAAATTAAGACATAAAATTTAGGGTGGTGAAACATTCCATACTACAGGGAACCTTAGGCTCAGGCAGTAAAGCATTCAATAGTTTCAGAAGTCCCTGAAACTGACTAGATTCACTATGCCTTTCCCTCCATGTACATGTATGTCATATGCCAATTGGTGGACAGCCTATGAGCATTAGTCATTTTGGTTTTCCTGAGATGAGTTCCCAGATTCCAGTATACTGTAAATTATGACTTAGTGCCACAACCATGTACAATTTACTTCAAAAATATGTGTCTCATGTTTTACAGAAACTCTTTCTCCAAAATACTGAAACTCCAAGTTCCTAGGAATCACCACTTTAGTATTTCTGTGAATTTTAATTTCTACACATGTAATTGAGATTGTGTGGTGCAAAGAGCTCAGTATTTCACTCTTTGTAATTGCCAATACTCCTTGAATTGGATGCATGCTATTTCAGGGACACATTTCCCCCTTTCAGTCAGCAGAAGTAATTTCAAGTATTAGATTGTACACACACAGTTTACATTCATAATTGTCTTTCTACATTGGTTGACTCTCATTTCATAACGTGGCTGTTTTAATAAATGATGAAAATAACATGGAAATATGCACATTTCTTCAATATACTGAGTTAACTTTCTTTAAATATATGCATTGCATTGCTTTTGGTCATTCAAATAGCAGAGCTATTTTAACTTTTAAGAAATTATAATAGTACTTTTAGAGATGGCTGTAATTGTGTGTGTGTGTGTGTGTGTGTGTGTGTGTGTGTGTGTGTGTGTGTGTGTGTGTGTGTGTGTATCTTCCTCACAGCCTTGTGAAATGTTTTTCTGTTTCCCATATTCTGGACAACACTAATTACCTTTTTAGGTTTTGACAAAACCTCCTAAAAGGCATGAGAAAACATCTCACTGTAGTGTTTGCATTCACTCTCTGACCATTATAGATGTTGAATATTTTATTCATCTATCTATTGGTCATTTTATGTTTGTTTAGTAAGTATTTGTTCTCCAACTTTGCCCATTTTTATTAGGCTACTTAGTTTGTTACTAATAAGTTGTATGAATTCTTGAAGTATCTCCAGTTTTAAATACAGTATTTTACATTTGAGCATTTATTTAAATAAATTAGCTGTGTGAAGAAATCCACACCATATATTCAATCCAAAAACAATATGCAACATTTTCAGAGTACTTTTCAATATAAAATATATTCATTAAATATTTTAAAATATAATATGACAAGTTACTTATGTATTTTTTAGTTAGTAAATTTTCTCCATCTTCTTGGTATCTCATTCAGCACATTGATTTAAGTAGTTTATTGCTAATTATATGTGATCCAAATATAACTAATATTAGATTTACTACTGCTAATGTTACTTGAAAGTTTGAGAACCTTATGTAGATCAGGGCACCATATGTAGATAATCCCAGTTCTTGGAAGAACCCAGGCAGGTGGATTAAGAGGTCTAGTCATCCTTAGGTGCATCATGAAATTCAATATCAGCCCAGGACACATCAAGAGAACACGTTTTGATACATGGATAAAAATGAAAATTTAGTAAGATAATGGAATTGTACATATTTTAATATGGTTGCAATTTAAATTGCAACAATGAATGAGGTAAAAAATGATAGTTGATTTCTATATAAAATTCTTTTACTTTAGATTTTCTTAGCACCTTTAACCTGATTAAATTCTGAAGATATATATTCAGTAACATGGAAATTAATTTTTTCACAATATACTTTTTCTAAAAGGACACGTAATGTTGCACATACAAATAACAATATAATTTTGTTTTTAAGTAGTGAAATAAGAACATATTGTCATTGAATTAAAAACACCAATGTTGGTAAGATAAGCAATATCAAAAAGGCAATTTATTATTGTACAAGTTATGTGTTCAATTTGACAATCTGTTACTACCAATATGTACGCTGGAATAGTTAACTTCATAATACCACAAATTTAGGTATTATTCAGGGGTGAATTTTTTTCATTATATTAAAAATTTGCTGTTGTGTGTCTTTTCTGAAAGGTACAGTTCTCATGTATTACTAAACTACTTATAAATATATAAGCTTTTCTCCTATTAGGAACAAGAAAAATAATAAAATATACAGGCTGGTGAAATGTCTCAGTGGGTATGAATTCTAGCTATGAACATAAGGACCTGAGTTCATATCTTAAAACTCTCAAAAAAGCAGGACATGCTAGGGTGAGTATATTTCCTTTACTTCTGTGGAGAGATGTGATGCTTAAAGAGAAGAATATTGGAAACCATGGACAATACAGCCTGATGTACACAGCAGAAAACAACAAAGAGACCCTGCCTTAAACAAGGTCAAAATAAAGTCCTAGGTTTAAAAAAAAAAGGCTGTCACTTGATGTAGACACACACAAACATGTACATATGCTTTGGCACAGATTTGCACACATACACTCAGGAAAGAGCACACACACACATGCATGTATGTTCATATATGTACATATTATATATTTATGCATAAGATAAAATAAAACGCAAAAGATTTAAATGATCTGAAAAGATCAACAAAGATGACCCCAACTAAGAAGCTACACAGTAGTGAAGAGGCCACCTTTGATGTCCTTCCCCTATTAAGAGAGTGATGACTACCTTAATTGCCATCCAAGAGTCTTCTTCATCCAGTAGATTATGGAAGCAGAAGCATGCACCCACAGCTAAGCACTGATCCATACTCCTGGAATCCAGTTGTAGAGAGTAAGGAGGGATGAGCAAAGGAGTCAAGACCATGCTGAAGAAACCCACAGAGCCAGCATAACTGATCTAGTGAGAGTACAGGGACCCAAGTCATAAAGCTGGGGAACCAGCATCAGACTGAACCAAAACCTCTGAATGTGGGTAGCAGTTAGGAGGCATGGGCACTCTATGGGACCTCTAACAGTGGAAACAGTATTTATCCCTAGTGCACAAATGAATTTCGAGAGCCTATTTCCTATGGAGGGATACTATTTCAGCCCAGATACACGGAGGAGGGACTAGGCCCTTCCCCAAATAATGTGAAAAACTTTGATGGACACTGTCTTGGTGAACAGTTGGGGGGATGGGAAACTTGGTAGGGGGTATGGGAGGATGAGGAAGGGTGGAAGGGGGCAGGAGGACTGGAATGTAAAATGATTGTTTCTAAATAAACACATAGCAAAAACAAGATAAAAATTAAATACAATTAGAACTATAGTTTGGGTAATACAAAAAAGAATACATATATTAATTAAAATTTGATATGTGCTCAACAGAAATATTTCTTTGCAAATGCAGAAAATTTTTTGAACTACTATATAAGTTGTGGTTACATCAGAGTATTTTGGAGTTATTGAACAAAGAAGGCAATTTAAATTTTTCTTTTTTCCATTTTTATTTAAATTAGACACAAGATTGTTTTAAATGTCAATCCCAGTTCCTTCTCCCTTCCCTTCTTCCCTACACCCACACTAACACCCTACCTATCCAATACCATTTCTGCTCCCCAGGGAGAGTGAGGCCTTCCATGGGTCTTCAGAGACTGTCATGTCCTTTGGGATAGGGCCTAGGCCCTCCCCCATGTGTCTAGACTGACAGAGTATCCCTCTATGTGGAATGGGTCCCCAAAGTCCATTACTATGCTCTGGATAAGTACTGATCTACTACAAGAGGCCCCATAGATTTCTAAGGCCTCCTCACTGACACCCACATTCATGGGGTCCGGATCAGTTCCATTATGGTTTCCCTGTGATCAGTCTGGGAGCCATGAGCTCCCCCTTGTTCAGGTCAGCTGTTTCTGTGGGTTTCACCAGCCTGGTATGGACCCCTTTGCTCATCACTCCTCCTTCTCTGCACCCAGATTCCAGTTCAGTTCAGTGTTTACTTGTGGATGTCTGCTTCTACTTCCATCAGCTGCTGGATGAAGGCTCTGGGATGGCATATAAGGTAGTCATCAGACTCATTATCAGGGAAGGCTTTTAAGGTAGCCTCTCCACTGTTGCTTAGAAAGTTAGTTGGTGTCATCCTTGTAGATCTCTGGAAATATCCCTAGTTCCTGATTTCTCTTTAAATCTATACTGGCTCCCTCTCTGATGGTATCCCTTATTTTGCTCTCCTCTATTCTTCCCCCTGCACAACCTTCCTGCTCCCTCATGTCCTCCTCACCCCTCCTTATCTCCTTTCTCATTCTCCTAGATCCCTCTCCCCTCCCCCCAAGCTCCCAATTTGCTTAGGAGATCTTGTCCCTTTCCCCTTTGGCAGGGGACCATGTAAGTCTGTCTTAGAGTGCTCCTTGTTGCCTAGATTTTCTGGAGGTGTGGTTTGTAGGCTAGTTCATTAATTTTAAATTTATCCAATTAACTTCTAAACTTTTTTCATAATATATTTATTAATGTTTGGAAAATATACTATAGTTTTACTATTTCTCCCCCCCCCCCCGTGTGTGTGTGTGTGTGTGTGTGTGTGTGTGTGTGTGTATACTGAGATGGTAGCCATATAGAGATCAGATGACAACTCTCATTGAGGTTGTTCTCTCTTTCCATCTTTGCAGTTGCTAATACACACTAAGTCACCCTGCTAGCTCTACTTGATGTTTTAAAAGGAAAAGCATAGAAATATTGTTTGTTGGTATTCCCATCTTTTATATCTTACTGTTCCATAGCTCTCTAGTGGCATCCTTGTGTCCATGGTTCTTATTTCAAGCTAATGTAAGACATATTACACTCAAAATGATCAGTGTCTGGCTCATTTGTGATGCTTAAAGTTTGAACTCCCTTTCTTTCTATAGATATGTAACATTTTGCTTGATTTGTAGTCCTTACTCCAGAATTATGTAATGTCTACAAATTTAACTTCTTGTAATAAAATCTAAAGCTGAGCTTTACAAGCCTTAAAAGAAACTGAATGAGAATTAATAAAAGATAAAAAGTGCTTATTTAGGTTGCTAAGATATACAACATAAAAGACAAAATTCAGGTAGGCTGAAACGGCATTTAGACCTTACAGATCTCAAGTTAAATTTTAAAGGTGAAAAAACAGGAAATAACTGTAACAATTGTTTATGCAGAACTTAGTTTAACACAGTTGTGATAGAAGGTTATTTTCTGAGAAAAAGACTTGCTAATTTAAAGGAAGTGTATGAAGGACGGTTTTGAAATGGAGCACAGTAAAGATAAGAACAAAATAATTGGGATGGATGATGACCATAGTGGCCATCTCTAGTATTGGACCATTAATGAAAATCAGAGTTCTAGGCAAGTGAACTGCAGATGCTAAGAGGTTATACTTGTTCAAGTTTATTTGGAATCCTGGCCTCTCTTATACTCTAGGTTTATATTTCCAAGTGGCTCAACTGCCTGTGCTCATAGAATCTTCACAGTAAAGAGAAACAGTAACTGTAACCATGAGAAGTTGATTAGCAATGATTAAAAATTACCAGTGAAAGTGAAGTCTCAGGTTTCTGAAGGCACAAATAAGTTCCTAGACGGAAGGAGGAAGTAGGGCAAGTGTGATGATTTAATTTAATATTAACCTTAGCAATTTAAATATCATTAATTCTTGGTGCTCTCACTTTTAATTCATGCAGGTACTATGTTTTCGTTATAAAATGCAGTAGCAGGTTTTATATTTAACATATAATCCAGATTACCTCTTACAGAATAACGCATTGCAGCCACTTGTTTCATGTCATATCATCTCCCTTCATTTATGATTTTGAAGGTGGCTAATGGTTCTGGCATTTTTAAAGGCCACAGTTAACACATTAAGAAGGAGATCATGGTAACATTCACTTTCCGATAGTCTCAAAGAAAATTACATATCTAAAAGTAAACCGAAATAATAGGTGAAAGATCTTTACTGTTTGGACATAAATGCTTTGGTAATTCTCATAGAATTAATTTGAAATTTTAAGTATTTCTTGGATCCATTTTTCAAGTAAATTGGGATTTAAATAAGTGTTGTATAACTTATAAATAGTAATTTTTATGAAGAACGGATTACTAGACTAGGGCAATGTGAATAAAATTGTGCTTATCAAAAATCTCTAGGTATATACATGTCAAATAACTCTTGGTTTTAAGTTATTAACAAATACTGGCACAATGGAAATGTCAGTACTTGACAAGCTACCGAAGATGTCAGAGTGAAATAATATTCCCAACTCAATGGAAGAGTTATTATTTGACACTAAAGAAAACAAATTTTATCTTTTATAAATTAATTGGCCAACATTTACTTTTGAGAGAGAATGCATTTAAAATGATTCAAATTGTCTTTGAGAAAAATTATAAAGCAGTTTTGTAAGTATATTTTTATGTGTAGCTTTATTCAGCCTAAGAATAACTCATTGTCAAAACTCAAGCATTTATCAATAAGCAATTTTAGTTGACTAATATCTGATGCACTCTTGAACAATTGAATGTTTGGCATAATATACTCACAGCATATTTATATACTTTAATATTTTACTGTCTTTCTGGCTTATTACTGGAGGATGAAAATTAGATTCTGTATGCTACCAGAGAGAAAAGTTATTATCAACATGACCCATCTATAAACCTGCTACCTAAAGCAGTGAGTCACCTACTATCTTAGCGGACTTAAAATCCATTCCATAAGCTGGAAACCATACCTGACACAGTTAAGTTGTACCCCAAGGTTAGATTGGAAACTTATGGGACTAGAGGAAAATCTAATACTATTATTCTGCCAAAGAAACATGCCATACATTATCACATGTTGTAAGGCTTCTTATTTCATGATTTCTACAGGTCAAAATATAGAAATAAGTTAGTTGGAATTTCTATTAAATGAGAAACAGAGATGCATCAAGGAAATGGCTGAGTTGATTCTAATGTGAGGCTCAGAATCTGCTCCAAACTTCTTGAGTCAGCTGGAAGGACTTTGTTACCTGTGGCTCTGATGTTGAGAACTAATTTTCTGGCTGGCACTATTTAAGTGTTTTTCTCATTTACAGACACATGCACTTTGGTAGGAAGTTTTCAAAGGTGGTGGTTTGCAGAGACTTTAGTTTCTACTATGTAAATTTTATGCAGTCACAACCATTTAGATATACAGAGTATCAACATATTAAACTATTTTAAATAAATAAAATAGACTGAAAATGAAGCTTATATCCTTCTGGTGTCTTTGATAGAGCTGAAGACTACATAGTTATAATTACAGTTGTCCTTAGTTATGATAAAAGATAAATTATACATAAAACTTTATACTCACAAAGATAGGATAGATGATAGAGTATTTTTTAATTTTGTCAAATACAACTAGACTATATATTATAACTGTAATTCCTGCTTGATACCTGTTTTGTGAAATGTAATTTTACAGTGTTTAAGTTAAAACCTTCTTTGATAATTAGACATAAAAGAGGAGATGATGTGAGATGCCCCTCTGTATGCTATGAATATGTTTTATTACCATTTGTTAATAAAAAAGCTGATTTGGTCAATAGCTAGGCAAAAGATAGCTAGTCAGGGAATCCAGAGAGAGATACAGAGGGAAAGAAGACGGAGTCAGGGATCTGCTTGTAGCTGCCAGAGGAGTAATATGCCAATGCATTACCAATAAGCCACTGCCACATTGAGATATGCAGATTACTAGAAACGGGTTAATTTGATTGTGAGAAATAGTAATATACTTCAGCCATTGGCCAATTATAATTAATATTAAGCCTGAGAGTGTTTATTTTATAAATGGATGCTTAGGTGGGATGAATAAAAGTTTCCAGGTTACAAATATTGTCCAAAGTGGAGTGTCTTTTTCCATAATCAATAAAAATGTTGTATGTATAGATCAGGGTCTAGAAGTCACCCACTGAGATTTCTAGGTTCTGTGCCACAGAACAAATAATTGAACCTGAGGCACAGATAGTGGTAGAAATAGAAAGGATTTATTAAGATTAGAAATGGGACATAGAGCTGGAAGGGTTAGAAGTTCAAAAGTCCTGGGCCAGGAAAGTCCCTACTTTTTCTGCATTGTTTACATAGAACCCATCTTTTCCTGAATTTGTAACCCATAGTCTTTTCTGCATAACATGATTTGGTCTTTACCTGTAGCCCAGGAGGAGAATGTTTTTTAGTTTCTTTCATTCTTTCTTTCATTTCTTTCTTTGAATTGTGGTGTTCCATGACTTCCTATCCTCCATTCATTCTCCTGCTACAATTACAAAATGAGAAGTCAACAATGTATTTAACAAAACCATCTCCTTGTTTTGGGTGAAGGAAGCGCTAGTGTTGGCAGCCAGATGCTCCTTAAGGAGGTCCAGATGTGAGGGTGCTTTAGTGAAGTCCATAGCTAACAACTAAAGAGGAGTAATGCTTTCAGTGATGGTACTTCATACTAGGTTCTAAAGCACAGAAGTGTGAAAAAAGAAACATGGATAAAGCATTTCAAAAAACTAGCTCACGGTTTTCAATTTCTGAATTAGCAAGCCTATCTTCCTTTTGTTCAAGAATAAACAGACTAAAAATGATTTAATAGTATAATATTTTTATCAAGGTAATTATCTTCAACATCACATACACCATTTAGGAAGTTAAGGAAGATGTTTCTTCACAGAAGAGAGAAGTAAAATAGATTTATAGTGCCATCTACCTATCTTTAATTTAAGTGTTGCTTTTCTTTTTTAATTTTTTCAATTTGATATAATAGTCTACTATGGAAATTTGTTTATTTACTCAAATAGTCATATGGAATTTAAAAATGAATATAATAGGGTTTCATATAACTCTATTATCAATGTGATTGTTTTTGCTTGTTCTTCTTCCAATCCACAATGAACATGTATAACATACTGTCTTGTACCTGTTAAGGTAATTCTGATGGGTGTATCATAAATATCATATGAAAATGTGCCTGTGGGAATTCCTGCATCCCTAATGGGTTTTTCCTTCTCTCAGAAGAGCTATACTATCTCATGATGGCTAAATCAGGAAGAGGAAACAATACTGTAGAGCTATGTTAAAGTTAGGCTTGGGTGCCTTGGTTTTAACAACCTCACGCTCCTCAGAATTATTTATAGAATGGTCACGGAACTGTAGTAAGACACGCTACAGTTTACCCTACTTCCTTTGCCTCTGCCATGACGAAAGTTTCAGCTTGTTTGTGTAACAGCACTGAGAACCTGTCTAACAATTTCAAGGAGATGCAGATTGTTTGAGAGAGTAAGTTAGAAAGTTCCCAAATATCGCATTGTCCATAGAGAAGCATGCTAACATATTTAAATATTATAAATATTTCTTTCAATATTGTCTTTCCTAGTCCTATGTAACTATATATTCTGTTTAGTCTTTGTCTTTTGTGTTTTTTTTTATTTTCATGCATTAGTCAGTCTTGGTATGTTGTGGAAAATACAATTCAAGTTTCTAGTTTTTGGTCTAATAAAACTTTTACAGAGCAAAATTTCCATCTCACATCACAAAACTTATAAAATGCATAGCAACAATTAAATTATTAGAACCTTTGCATATTATAAAGTTTTTCCTTGTTGAAAAATGTGTCCTTCAGGTATAAAATGTAGACTTCCTACATTTTCTCATCTTACTATTGTAAAGACTTATAAGTTGCTACAATTTAAAAATAAATACATTCCTTTTCTGATGGGAGAATGTCCTTCTATATACTATATGTTTCTCTCATTGGTTGAAGAATAAAGCTATTTCAGCCAATGGGCAGTGAGAATTTAGCTAGGCAAGCATTTCAAACAAAGAGGCAGGAAGAAAGAAGACAGAGTCAACAGAAGCCATATAGCTGCTGGGAAGTCAAGAGACCTGGTCATCACTGGTAAGCCAAGACAATGTGGTGATATACAGATTAATAAAATGGGCTAATAATTAAGAGATATCTATTTAGAAAAAAAGCCTAAGTCATTAGCCAAACATTTATAATTATGCATGAAGTATCTGAGTGGTTATTTCATAGCAGCTACAGGGACCTGGTGGGCAGAGAGAAACTGGTCCAGTGGGACCAAGATAGATGGAAAAATCTTCTACAATTTCCTTTTTGTTCTTGACTCTCTTATGATTTTGCTATTTTTGTCACTGTAGGCTTTCAATTTTTTCGTATTTTCTCAATTTCCTGATGTGTATATTAGTATTTATTCTATAAAGTAAACATGCACTCAGTCATCTCAAATTAGAAAACTAAGAACATTACCTATGATGAATTTTTACCACTATTTGCTTGGTCCATTTATTTGACTCATAATTTATTATCCATTTATCAAAATACAGCTTACTAAACATTCTACCTCTACATGTATATGCATGTCTATGTATGGGTGTATATGAGTGTGTTCATATGTATGTACAAGTGTGTATGTACATATATTTAGAGACCAAAGGTAAAAGTCAGGTGTCTTTCTCAATGTCTTTCCAATGTTTTTTTTTTTTTTTTTTTCACCACAGCCTCTCACTGAAACCAAAGCTCTCTGATTTGGCCTTAATGACTGGCCAACATGTCTCAGGCATCTTTCAGTCATGGCTTCCCCAGTCTTGATGTTACAGACATGTTTGCATGAGCCAAGTTTTTTTACATAGGTGCTTCAGGAATCAAATTCCAGTTCTAATGGTTACACATCAAGCTCTTTAACAATCAATCTTTTCTCTAGGCTTGACTATCATTATTTTTGGTAACTGACTTTCCATTATTTCTCCTCTAGATGTAAGATTTTCCTAACTGCAGTTTTCATTTGAGAACTTTTTCCCAGTTGTTTAGTTATATGTTTCTCATTATAAATGCTTGCAAACTTGATTTTCTTGTTTATTTGTTTATAAAATGAAGATAGATGGTGTGTGCTTATGTATTAACCAGAAGTTACACATTTTTACACGTTTAGTGAGCATAAGATAATTTTAGTATGATGTAAATTTCATTGAATTTAAATTTCAATGTCTAAACAATTGCTAGAATTATATTTAATTATAAACAAGTCAACCACATTTATTTATATATTTGTCAGTGTTTGACCTGCTATTTCTGTCACAATGACTGAATTGCTGTTTCTGAGATCACTTTTAGTCTCTTTGTGTTTCTTGCTTCTACTGTACTTAGGAAAACTACCCAGATGCAGCTGTAACTATAACAAACTTTCCAAGTATGTTACATTCTGTTATAAAACAACATGTATAATTGTTACTAATAAATTCTCTCATGTCAAAATATAGACTATGTATATTTTAAGTATGTTTTCTTTGAGCCAAGCAAATATGCATTATTTGTTAACCAATTATATAATAAAGCATTTAATAATTATATGGCCATACAAAAATAGATTTGTTGGTAAATTTTATAACAACATTTGAAACTCAAATAATTTTAAAAGAATATAAAGATAAAAACAAAATGTGATCATAGTACAATTTTTTATATTATTTTCATTGACAAAAGTCGATTTCCAAACATCACTTTTGTTGGCAAAATCATGAAGGCTATTTAATCATGTTTGCAGAAATAGAAAAAAGTATATGCAAAGAAAATGAACTTTTAAAGCTATTAGCTTTTAGTTAAGCCAGTGGTTTTAGACACTAGAAACAACAGGATGGTCTTCTGTAGCAAACTAAAAAACAAGGAATATTCCAAATGGCTTTCCTTGGTACCTGGTGAATTAGTTAGCAGATGCTACCGGCACTACTTATTTGAGTGTGTTTGAGAAGACAGTCCTGTATTGGCAATGATTGAATAATTAGCTTATGTAAAAAGCCTACAGGAGCACCACACATAACAATATTTTCAAGGTATATGAGAAAACTCTAATTTTATTACAAGCTGGGGGGTAATTTGCTCCTCTCATGGGAGAACAGTGCATGTGGAACATACAGAAGTTTAACTTGATGTCCCTCTTGATAGGAATGCTCTACCCAGCTCTCTAGAGCAAGATGCAGTCCCTTTACAGCAGGCTCCTATTCCTGGAGGTCAGGCTCCCAGACTCAGGTGAGCTCAGGGACTCAAAACCTTTGTAATAATCTCTACATTCATTTTCATCCACGAGCAGACCAGATCTCCTCAGCGGATATCTTCATTGAAGCTTTATAACTCCATTAATTCTTGAGTTTAGCATCCAATTATCTTGCTCAAGCACTGTTTGTTATCAATCAAAATGTTCCTCTGCCCTTCATACTTAATTTTCATTGTTTCTTAATTGCCTTCAGTTTTTTCATTATCCCACTGAGGGCACTGATGCAGCTTAATAATAACCAGGCAGTTCAATTGTCCTTGTATGCATTGTTCAAGTTTTAAAAGCTTTACTTACTGAAAAGCACAGAACAGGCCCCTCCTCAGAAAATTCTTCCAATCAATGAGTGAATATTCAAATGATAGAGACATATTTTTCGGAGACTCTTGATGTCTCACTTCCTGCCTGATATGGATCTACATTGTCAGAGATAAATCAATCCCTAAACCCAGTTGCCACCTGATTTAAAAAGTGATACTCCATTGTTAATGGCTTAATTGAATGTAGATTTGAAATCACATTTTGAAAGCTAGAGTTTGTTGGAGTGATAATGATGTAAAAGAAAAGCATGTGGAAGCAAGATAGAGCATGAAAAAACAGAGCTGGACAGTGGTGGCACACTCCTTTAATCCCAGCACTCAGGAGACAGAGGCAGGTGGATTTCTGTGAGTTCAAGGCCAGCCTGGTCTACAGAGTTCATGCCAGGACAGGCTCCAAAGCTACACAGAGAAACCCTGTCTCGATAAACAAAAAACAAAATAAACGAACAAAAAAAGTATAGCTGAGAGGCAAGCGTGAAAGGAAAGGGGAGGAAAACAAGAGTGGACAGAAACAACTCATGTTGAAATGGAAACATTTATTTATTTTTTTTATTTTATTTGATTGTTTTCAAGACAGAGTTTCTCTGTATTGCTTTGTAGGCTGTCCTGGAACTTGCTCTGTAGACCATGCTGGCCTGGAACTCACAGAGATCTGCCTCTGTCTCCTGAGTGATGGAATTAAAGGCATGCATCACCAATGCCTGGTGAAATGGAAACATTTTAATTCACTATTTTTTATTATAGCATTTTTATGTATTTAAAATTGAAATATTATTATATATCTTTACCTCCTAATATTAATCTCTCCAGTGCATCCCTACTGCTGTCCCTTGACACCCTCCCATGTTGACCCAGTCTCAGAATATAAATATAATATATATATATATATATATATATATATATATATATATTACATATATATTATGCAAAATATATATGTAATCCTACTGAGTCCATTTTTATTATTTCTGGTTGTTTCTGTGTAAATTTTTTTCAGGGATGACCAGTCTTCATTGGACAAACAAGAAAGGGGCTCTTCCTAGGAGACATTAATTCTCCTTCTCTCAGCACTCATTAGTTGTCTATGGTTATTTGTCTATAGGTGGACTCCAGGGAATTTCCCTCCTTCCATGTTAACATGTCCATTTATCTTGCCATTGCCTGATCTTGGTTATGCAGTTATTTCTAAAGGAGACTGTTTCCCAGCAGACTTCCTAGTAGTCTCTCTTACCACCTTTATGCTCTCTTCATCAGCAATATTCCTTAAGCCATAGATGCAGGAGATGTCTAAGTGGACTTAGAATTCACTAAAAAAGTGGGAAATTATACTTGGTTGAAAATATAGCCAGTTTACTGAAGCTAGTGTTGTCATGGACCTTAGGAAAATATTGATACTGCCTCTTGGCTAGACTAGCACAGAGCTTTACTACATTATGAAGTTTATCATTACACTCATAGGTAAATGTAGTTTCTACCCCTCATCAAAGAGCCACTTTTACAGCAAATGGAGACTATAAGAGAAAACCAAGACTGGAGACAATGAGGGGAACTCATGGAGGACCAAAGTAATACACAACAGAGTTTCTTTATTTTGTCTCCCCTCTTTTCTCTTCTTTCTTATTTTCTGTTGGATCCTGCCCACCTGAGGAAGAGCACCTGAAATGGGATGTGAGGATTAAAGGAAAACAATGACAAGACAAAGTTGCTGGAGGATGACCACCTACAATTTGTTCTCCTCAGTGCTTATATACAGTTCAGAAATAGGCAACGTTGTTTCAGACTTCTTTATCAGAAGTTAACTAGGGTTCCAGGAACGGTTAAAGCACTTGAAAACACCCTGGTTACAAGGAAGTAACATGCATGCTGTTTATGGTGATAAAAATCTTGTTTGGCCTACTTCAGCAAATCTGGAGCAAAACAAGTATACACTTTTCGTCCATCAGACCAAGATGGAGTCACTAAAGCTCCCACAGTTTTCTTCCTTCCTTTCTGTATGTAGCAAGGATGGCATCAATAGTTGACACTCCGGATTTGCCTCCCCAATAATGAGGCTACAGGCATGAGCCACCACCTCCAGCTACAATTTATTGCTGACAACATGGCAACTGTCCCAAATAATATCTTTGAAGTCAAATAGTAAAAATACTATTTTTACTCTATAAATGTATATACTCTATAAATGACAGAGCAGAGTATGATCTCAACTCCACATGCTAATCAGATCCAGAAGGGGTCATTGTTGAATGTGGTCTGCTAAATACACATGTTGAGGATTAGAGGCAAATTCCATTTTTAAAGAAAATCACCCTCGTTTTATGTGTTTATGACTGTATTGTGGCCTCAGCACACCATAATATCAGTAGACATGATATCAATATCTTCAGATATATCTCATAAAGAAACAAGAATGATAGACAATAAAGTCTCTGAACACCCACAATGTTTCTATAGTAATATAATGACAGAAAGCCCTAAGTGATAAACCTAAAGTAATTAATAACATTAGCACAATCAAAAGATTTAATGATGGTATTATTTAAGTAGAAACATTTGTAAACTTAAAATATTTTTAATTAAAAATATTTATTTACATATGTAATCCTTTATTTGTGGCTACTTATTTATGTGGAATGAAATTCATCAGGTGGTATAAAATTATTTTCAGATATTAAAATGGGTTATCTTTCATGAAATTAAAATTAATTACAGATTTAAACAGAATAAAACACTATCTGTAACTCTTTGTATACGGTAAGATTCATCTTAGATTCTATTAGAAAGCATGTATTTCCTAAGCAACACAACCAGCCCTATTCATTGTAATTAATTGAAACATCTGGGCATATCTGTTAAAGAGAACAGAAATTGGTCCTTTTCTCACAAAACTGATCAATTGGAAGAAGGACTTCTCAGATTACTGTACATTTCTACCTTTCCAAATAGTAATATTTGCACCTTTTGAAGATAGTATTTATCCTTATCAAGCCAGTTAAGCCTTAAGGTTCTGATGAGTGGCTGAGCATGCTCTCAGATGACCTGCTACATAACTGTTTTCTCTAAGATGAAGGATTCCCTCCTGGAGAAAAAAGGGAGGTTCTTCTGCCAGAAAGCTTAAGAAACTTACTAGTCTCTGAAAGCTTCAAGAGTCATAAGGCTACAAGGTTAAATTATTGGTAATGGTACTGGAAAGAGAAGGTTGGCGGCCTAGTTGCCTCCAAACTGGGCAGGGAGTTTCAAGGATGCTATTTTCATGAATCATCGCAAATAGTAACATGAACCATTTTGTAAGGAGCTTTGTGATTCACCTTTCACTTACGTTAGTGTAAGTAATAGCTGGTTCACTAAATGAGGCTTAGATGGGCTTCTTTCTCTGTTCTGTCATTAGTGTCCTAGCTTGGGTGAACAGATATATTTGTTTATGTCTCCCAATGAACATAGAATAGCCCCTAGTATATTTTTGCTAGCATCAAATGCAGTACAACCACTAGGATCATCTTTCATCCACAGAAGGCATATAAAATAGTTACAAACAATATTGATAGATATATGTATATGTAAATAGCTTAGAGTCAGCTGACATTCACATTATTTGCTCACTAGTTTGTGATTCATGTGTGTACATGAATGATAGAGAAAGAAGAATCAAGAGACCTTATGTACACATAATATGTAATTTTCCCTCAGGTTTCATCTGTATAACTGAAACTATAAACAGTGACTCAAGTTACCTAAATTAATGAAAATGAATGTATTAGCTTAGCGCAGATGAAAGTGGAATGGCTGCTCATGTTATTTTTAAATAAAAATGCCTTCTAGATTAATTTCTGAGTTATAGAGAGAGAGAGACCGTAGTGATGAAAGTATTCCCACACTCCTCCTGCCTCTTATAAAATTGTCCCCAAGGTTAATATTTTGAGCTACTGTTATGCTGCACTTAGTACTAACAAACCCATATTGACAAATTATTAAAGCAATCCTATGGGTTTACTCCAACAAATAAAGCTTTTCTGAACATCAGAGGGCAGAGCTAGTCACTAGCTAACTATAGAGGTCTGTACAGACAGACAGGAAATGAGATGCCTGAGTGGCAAGAGAAATGTAGGTAGGAGGAGACAGAAGCTCAGTCTCTTTTCAGCCGGAAGTTGTCCTCCCTGTAGGGTGTGACTTTGGCTTGCTCCTTTGACTCCAGGCTTTTGTGATTAAGATCTATTAAAACTTGTGTGATACAATCCCAGTGTTAGTAAATGGAGGTCGTCTTAGTGTCTTTCAGACTTGTGTTTGGCAGTACAGGATGCCATGTCTACACCACTGCTGTATCACAAGGCAGTTTCACCTTCATTTCTCCCTCCGAACTCTTAGCGACCTTATCTGCACAGATCTGATTACTGTCCTCATAGGTTTGCTCACCTTCTTGCTAAATGAAAAGCTCCTGAAAAGTGACAGCTTTAATCATGAATAGGTTGTGGATTTGTCACTTCTTTTTTTGTACAATCAGGCGTGATGACTTATGCCTGAAATCTCATCACTTGGGAAGTCGAGGGAGGAGGTTCAGCAGTTCCAGGTCACCCTTAGTGACAACATCTATTTCAAGAGCATCCTGGGATAAATAAGACCCTGGTTCCACAAAGCAGAAAATGTTTTCTTTCTGAAGTTGTTGGCATTATCTTCTGCATTTTCTTCTTAAATAGTACTTTAAATACATCTAGTGTAAGAAGGGTGCATAGTAATCACTACTTTTTTTCATTTCTTACATTTAAAATTTTGTTCCATTACCAATTTTATTTTTACTTCACAGTTACAGGCCTTTTTCCTCAGATTTTACTTGGGCAACTTTACTCAGCATCTTTCCAAGTCAGAAGTTGTTTCCCAGAGCTTCATGCAGTCACAGGAGGTACAAACTCAACGATAGTCTCCATTTCTATTTCAGCAATCTTGACAGCCAATTTTGAGTTTTGATTCATTCTCACAATTTCCCTCTAAATGCTCCTATTATATGCCCTGTATTATATTTTGTTTACATTTCATTTATACTCCTAGTCCCCTCAACTGAGGTCACCAGATATGTTGCCTAGGTGTGCTACGTTCTTTGAATGGAAAGAAACTGAGATTCGCCATAAGCCAAAAATCCATTTCTGTTTTCCCATCTCCCCTTTTCAATTACCACAGTCAATAAAACTTGAGAATTCTTCTTCCTTAAAGTCCACCAAAGAAATCAGAGCCTCTGTCTCCCAAAGCCTGCTATGGGACCTAGACCTAATGTTTACTTTCTTTCTTGATTCTCTGTATAGCAGCAGGTAATAAGGAAATGATCTGAGCTCTCTTGTCAAATAGATTACCAAAGTCTCTTTCCAGAAGTAGGCCATACTCAAGAGGAAGTGCTGCAGAGGCATAATCAGACCAGGCAACCCTAGCCCTTTCCCTAGAGCCTAAGGCTTGCCTTATATCGTCCAATCTTAGTCCACACATTGCCCAGCTGCTTCAAACCTTAGCACAAAATTGGGCAGTTCTCCCCAGTGTCTTGGTCCTTGATTATGCTGGTTCCTCTGTTATACATAATTTTGATTAAATCTATTTTACTTTTTTACTGACAACCTACCTTTGATTATAGAAGTGTCAGTGGTGACCCTTGTGATGAAGAGGAGAGGTTATATATTTTTCTACTAAAATATGTTTTTTTGTGGTTGTTGTTATATCTTAAATTTTGAAATAGCTATGACATGTCTACGTTTTAACAAAACATGTCATACTTTGTTTATTCAGACTTCATTCTTTTAATTTTGTTTTCTATTATGTATAGAAATGATTTGTTGTTGAAAGTTAAACATGATGTATCAGATTTACAGCGAAAATTGAAGCTCCTTTATCTAGGACTTCTACAGTTAATATTTTCTACAGATTAGTTATTAAATAGTACAGTTTTGTCTTGTTTCTTATTGTTTTATTATGTGGTTTCCCAAGAACTTCTTGAATGGCTCCTGTTTGCTGCTTGAATGTATGTTCCCAAGATTATAAATTTTGGTTTGACTATCTGGCATATGTTTTCTGTGGTACTTAGGTTTAGGTATTTCTTAGCTTATTTCTCCACTACCCATTGCTAGAGGAGGACTGAGCTGACTAATATTACATTTCTATGTCAGATAAACCTGGGAGTAGCTTCTTTTGATGACAAGGCCTAGTCACTGAGAACACCTTGTGACATTCTCAAATTGTTTCTTTGCTGAATCTTCTCCCAGCGCAAAAGTGTTTTTGTCTCCTGTCTCATCCGTAAGAGCCTTGTAACCCTCTAGTAAAACCTATCCAGTTTAAAGACTATAGAAGAGAGGCCCCAACATCTCATGATAGCAGGCACTTGGCCTCCAGCAACTGCTCACTCCTGCTTTAATTTAAATGTTCCCACCAGCTCTGGCCCCTGTGCTTCTGTGGCTGCTGTCCTGTTCTCAGTGGGGAGGCTGTATTTGCTCATTTCAATTGTCAGGGTGGTGGATTTTTCCTGTGACCTAAATTACCTGGTGAACGTAGGAGTAGATGGACGCTAGCTGAACACTTGTGTGTTTTACTTTGAAGTCAGTAGCAATGGATTCCAGTTTTTCAAATGTTTAAGTAGTAACTGGATTCCCAAATGTATTTCACAGGATACAGTTTTCCATGGTATAGAACTTAAATAAGGATAAAATCTTGGATGAGCACCTCTCTCTCTATCTCTCTCTCTCTCTGTCTCTCTCTGTCTCTCTCTCTCTGTCTTTCTGTCTCTCTCTGTCTGTCTCTGTCTCTCTTAGTCACCTCTCTTTTGAAATGTCATTTTATTAATTTTAAGTTTACCCACAAGCTCTTCACTCATTTATACCCATGGGATCTTACATTTATGCATTTTCCAACAAGTTTAATGTAGCATGAATTCTAATTGGTATTAATAATAAAAACTTAGAGTCAGCTATGAGGGGTGAAAGCTGAAGGATCAGGGAAGCAGAGAAGCCAGCCATTAGAGCGTTCTTACCTCTATCAATATTCAGATCAAATGGGTGGTCCTTCCTTCAGACTTCATCCTGAGACTGCATCTTTAAACTTCCCCGTCAGACTGCTTCCTCAGACTGCAGTGCTCCTGAGATTTCCTCCTCAGACTGCCAGCGTCAGACTGCTTCAGAATGACCGCTACTCAGATGGCACTGAGCTTCTGTCACCTCCTGCCTTGTATTCTGCTCTCTACCAAGCAATATCCCTCTCTAAATCCCTAGTGATGGGATTAAAGGCCTGGGATCCCAAGTGCTGGGTTCACCTTTGTGTGAGTATGTTTCTCTTTTAACTGTATCAATTTCATCTAGCCCAGGGTGGCCTTGAACTAACAGAGATCTGTCTGCCTCCTGTCTGTCTCCTGATTGCTGGGATTAAAGGTGTGTGACACTACTGTCCGGCTTCTATAGCTAACTTGTGTGGCTAACTCTGCACTCTGATCTTCAGGCAAGTTTTATTTTTTATGACATAAATAAAATATCACCACCATTTAATTTATATACATTTATAATACTTAATACAGTATATATTAAATAAATCATTTTATTATTTTTATGACTTTATCTTTTCACTATCATTTACTATAATTTTTAATAACTCTGGCTATATGTCTGTAGGAAACCTTAATTAATATATATTTGAGCTTTTATTTGTTAATTGCAATTTATTAAGCAAATAGTTATATGCATCTTGGTTCAATTAACATGAATTTATAAAATTTATTTCTTAAATATGACAACTTAATTTTTAAGTACTATTAGTCATAAAGTTGAAGACAATATTTATTACTTTTTAGTGTACTTTTTAGTACACTAAATATATTTTTTATATCCTTAACCTCATAGATCCTACCAGTGACACATATTGCATTAAGCTTTAGAGATATAGCTTTCATAACCAGATTCCTACATTTCTTTAGGTCAATTTCTCACAATGTGCTAAGGTACTCTGACCTATTATGGAGGAGATTTTAAATTGAAATATTTATGAGTAAATCTGTGATTCTGGAGTATGTTAGAATAGCATTCTAAAGAGCTGATATCCTTGTTTTAGCATTAAATGCTATAGCATTTCAGGGATAACAGATTGGTCCTTGAGTATTCTCAAAATGTTCCTGTATTTAGCATGGAGACTGCCAAGTCCACTGAGGTATATCCCTTCTTCCATCACTGTCGAAGCATTCCTTCAACACTGCTAAGCCACACTTCTTCCTCTTGTCTCTTTCACTTCTGCCTCCCAACTGATTCTCAAAAGCTGCCAGTCCTGTCATAGTTCACCTAAGATTGCATCATGCCTCATGCCTCATGCTTACATTATACAAAGCTTAGACATGCATAAATGACTTGAGAGGAATTATAGTACAGCTTAGCTTTTTTAATTTTAAAATTTTATTGTCACTTTGTATTAATTCATATGGATAGTTTTCATATTGCTTAGGATATCTAATCCTAGCCCCAGTCTTGCCATGTCTTCTGTTTATCCCATTATTGTAGTATTATGTATTAGATTTTTTAGCTACATAAAAAAATAATAAAAATGGCTCACGGTTTTAGAGGGCCTATGCCATGGTTACTTGGCCAAGTGCCCTTGGGTAGAACATCATGCTGGCAGAAGTATATGAAAGAAGAGAAATGTCCATTTCATGGTACATGGGGAGGCTGAAAGAGTGAAGAGCAGGGGACTATTCCCTGAATGGTGCAATCCAAGGACTTAGTTCCTGTAGCTATGGCCTATTTCCTAAAATAGTTTCTATTACCTCCCAAAGCAGTACCACTTGTACGGGACCAGACATTGGAAGCTAGAAATTTGAGGAAAAGCTGATCCTCAGTCAATACACAATGACTTCTTTTGTACAGTGTTTTAGTTACATGCTTACCATTCACTAATTAGCCTAAAAGTTAATGATGTAAAACTACTGCCATCTACTGTTTCTTACAAGGTGTAGACTCACTGAGAAGTCCGTTTATTCTGTATCATCTTCAGAGAATCTGTTTTCTCCCATGAATTCAATCATACTTCCCTGCTCTCGCCCACACAGTTGACACATCTGTAACTGTTGACACATATCTCACCTGGGGTATTTTCTCCTTTCTGGTATTTATTAGTTGGGTGTTCCTATATAGTGGACAACATCCATACCCAAGGTTCACACACAGTTTTCAATTCTTTGTGTGTGATCATTCATGCTATTCTGGCATATACAAGCAAAATAGGAACCTAACACACATAAAAAATGGAAACCAACACTTGCTTCAAGAAAAGTAGTGGGGAAAGTCACAGCAAAAGGTCTTTTTTTTTTATTTTTCAGGACAGGGTTTCTCTGTGGCTTTGGAGGCTGTCCTGGAACTAACTCTTGTAGACCAGGCTGGTCTCGAACTCACAGAGATCCGCCTGCCTCTGCCTCCCGAATGCTGGGATTAAAGGCATGTGCCACCAATGCTTGGCACAAAAATGGTCTTACACAGAGAAATTGTTTCACAATCTTTTGAAAATAATCTGCCACATCAAATCTTAATCTCACTATATTTCCTCATCCTTCAGAAATGATTTTATAAAATTATTCACTCCATCTACAAGCTTTGTGTGGTTTTGAATCTTCATAGAATATGTCATGTCCCCCACTATAATTATTATAAGCTAATTTTTGCATATATAATATAGTATATCTGTTTAAGGATTATATTTATAATTATCTTAAGTTGTTTTGATGCTCATAGCAGTATAATCAGTAGCTACTGCTGTACCTACTGAACTGACTAAGCTTATTTGTGTAAGTGAATGACTAAATGTTACCTGAGTGAGGCACATACATTTTGTGGGATTAAAAAATATCTGAAAAGTTAAATAACAAATTTTAATAACTGTATAAAATGGGTGTTGATAGAGGATTGACAAAATTTTACTTCCTTATATGTCATATAATAACATTTTTAAATTTTTTGTAAGATAAATTGAATGCACTAAATTAGAAAAGAAAATATATGAAAAGTGGATTAGATGAAATTCCTTTAACTAGGACATAAAGTGTGCATTTCAACTCTCATTGTCTTTATTGCACAATGTGCTAACACTTTAATAGAAGAGGACCGTGAGTGATTGTGTTTCCTATCTCTGTGCCTTAAAAGAACCCAACTAAAGGAATCAGCAAATCTCCTGGCTGTGAACTCTGAAACATACAACAGTGATTATCCTGGCAAAATATGCCCAGTGGTGCAATCGTGGCACAGGTGCCATTGGCTTAACTAACCATTTCCTGATTGGATTTAAGTCCTACTCCATGAGGTGAAACACTTGACTGGCACTGTTATGAGAGCCAAAAGTCCTGGATGACGACCCAGGGTAGATACTAAAACTGTATTTTCACCAAAAGAGCATAATATTGAGTCAATTCCTAATGACTTACTGTTATGTGTAATGCGTTAGTGTGTCTCTCAACCTTCATCATTGAAGTTTCTTTTTGCAGTAGGCGATGAATAACACACAGAGACTCACAACTAACTAAGGCATAGAGAATAGGAGACAGTCAAATGCTCAGCCCTACAAGGGGCATCAATATTACACTCCCTCCTCCTGAATCTCTGGGATTATTATGAGAGAGTGAGATGGTAAGAGACTGGGGCAGCAGGATGTCTACAAGCAAACTTTTTTCTGGACACAGCAAGGCACTTGCATATATAAATTTATTGCAGCTGAGATAACTTTTGTGAGGCCTGCTTAGAGAAGTCATGAATAAATTCCAGCTTATGAGTTCGGAAGGCAGGAATCTCCACCTCTAGCTATTAATAGTTGATAGCTACTGGGAGAGGGAGAGTTCATGGTTTATTTGCTTTGATTTTGTTTTGATTTCTTGTTGTTGTTTTAAGGACGAAATCACTCACAAGCGAATGCCACACATTGAAGAGTATATATTGCCAGGACATACTATACTTATTGGATTTAAAGAAACAAAGAAGACAAATTTGGGTTGTTATGGGATAGGGTATGAGTGTGTGAGGAATGGGAGAAGTGAATTTGATCAAAATACATTGTATTAAATTCTTAAAGAATTAATAAAAATGGGAAGAAAAACAAAAGCATTTCTTTTGTTTTCCTTCAGAGTTTCCATGAAGAAGTCAGGTGTAATTCTGATAGGTCTACCTTTATATGTTTCTCTGCCTTTTTCCTTTGCAGCTCTTAATATTCTTTCTTTATTATATAGGTTTGGTGTTTTAATTATTGTGTGGCAAGGGGACTTCTTTGTTTGGCCCAGTCTATTCGGTATTCTGTAAGCTTTATGCATTTTCATAATTATGGCCTTCTTTAGGTTGGGAAAATTTTCTTCTATGATTTTGCTGAATATGTTTTCTGTGCCTTTTAACTGAGCTTTGATGAGGGAAGTCTTCTGTACATATGTTTCTCTTATCGGTTGATGAATAAAACACTGTTGGCCATTAGGGAAGCAAGATAGAGATAGACAGGATTAGAGACAAAGAAGATTCTGGGAGGTGCAGGCACGGTGGGTATCAATGTAGGATTCAAGGAGTAACATGTCTCCAGACATTTCTCCAGTAAGAGAAGACCACGTGGAAATATTTAGATTAACAGAAATGGGTTAGAAATTAAGTCAGAGATAGCCAATAAGAAGCCCTAGTCATATGCCAATAGTTTCATAATTAAAATAGTGTCTCTTGTGTTATTTAGGAGCTCTGAGGTGGCCGCAGAACAGGGTAGGGATCCTTTTAACAGGGCTTCTTTGCCTTCTGTACCTATTATTCTTAGGTTTGGTCTTTTCATGGTGTCCCATTTTTCCTGGGTATTTTGTGTTAAGGATTTGTTGGACTTAAGATTTTCTTTGGTTCATGAATCTATTTCCTCTAGTGTATCTTCAACACCTGAAATTCTCCCTTCTATCTCTTGTTTTCTGTTGGTTATGCTTGCATCTGTAGTTTGTGATCACTTACCCAACTTTTCTACTTCCAGCAATCCCTCAGTTTGTGTTTTCCTTATTGCCTCTATTTCAGTTTTCAAGTCTTGAACTGTTTTAATTGTTTCCTTCACCTGTTTGTTTTTTTCTTTGCTTTCCTTAAGAGATTTGTTGATTTCTTGCATTTTTTGGTTTGTTTGTTCCTCCATTTCTTCCATGTTTTATTTGTCTTTTTTTCTACTTATTAAGGGAGTTTCTCATTTCCTCTTTAAGTATCTCTATCATCTACATGAAGTTATTTTTAATTTCATTTTCTTCGGCTTCAACTGCATTGGAATGTTCAGGTCTTTCTGATGTAGAACCCCTAGACTCCAGAGGTGTCATATTGTTCTTCATGTTGCTGAATGGGTCATCTCCCCATCTCTTCCTCCAGTGGGTACAGGTGGGGCCTGTAATTCAGGGAATCTCTTTTCCTCCAATCGGTGTAGGTGACAAATGTGGCTTAGGTGGTTGATCTTCCTCTCTGAGTGGGAGTGGGGGCAAGGCTCCAGTGGTGGGAAATGCAGTGCTGGAAGGTTTGGAGTGTGAGGAGGGTGCCACAGGCCTCTGGGCTTTCTCTCCCAGTGGGGGCAAGGTTAAGTCTCCAATGATGACAGATGCAGTGCTGGATGGTTTGGGGCTGCTCCCAAGCCTCTGGGGATTCAGTGGGCAGGAAGGTAATAAGAGCCATGGCCAAGGGCCTCCAATGAGGGGTGAGAGGTAGGAGAAGGCCAGACACTCACCTCTCCCATTAGGTGCAGGGCCAAGACTCTGACTGCAGCAGAATCAGTCCTTTTGTTTCTTCCAAATAATAACATTATAATGCCCATTAAATAATTCAGATGTTTCACTGAAATATATAGTAGATCATTCTACAAGACACTCTACAATGGAGGGAATCAAGTACTAGTTCTTGATATGTGCCTTTAGTAACATTGCATTGAAGTTTTCAAGGCTGTCCCTTCTCATCAGCGCCTTAAACAATAGCTCTGACCTGTTTTACATTAGAATGCATATTCAAAAATTCACATTGGGGAGTTTGCTATCAATCACACTATAAACTGTAGCATCTACTTGCCCTATAGCATGGTCATACCACATTGTACTATACATAATTTAGGGTTTCTGTTCTGAAATAGTCACTTTGTTGAGTACTTTTTGCAAAGACACAGAATACGTTCATTCAAAGAGAATAATACTTATAATATAGTGTAAGAATTTGAAGGAAAGATAGTAGATAGAAGAGAAGGTTACAGAGATACACAGAAGATTGTGTAGGATTAACAAGCATCTAGACTGAGAAATACATCTGTAGTCAGGATTTAAAAATAAAATAATAGAGCAATATCTGATTTTAAGTAGCAAGTATGCATAAAAAATTCCTAAGTAGGTAATTCTCAAATAAAAACAGGCAACAAAGTTTAGCTATATGTATGCCAAATGGGACTTACAATAGATGTTATAAATGTTTATTAATTCAACTCAAGAAATTAATAGTTATATATTAACATTGCAAAATTTGTGACATAAATTCTAGATATTACATATTACCAAAATAGAAATCTTTATTTTTCTTTTTGCTTTTGGTTTTCTGAGACAGGGTTTCTCTGTGGCTTTGGAGGCAGTCCTGGAACTAGCTCCTGTAAACCAGGCTGGTCTTGAACTCACAGAGGTCCTCCTGCCTCTGCCTCCCAACTGCTGGGATTAAAGGCGTGCGCCACCATCGACCGGCCCAAAAC